>NC_057795.1:164213331-164252178 GCF_018294505.1 Triticum aestivum
GAACAGAAGATGGGACGCGCTTGTTTGAAATTTGGGGAAAGTACAAACTTTTTCCCCCTCTTATATTTAGGACCTACTGCGGGTCGGGGGTAGGATGGTAATCCCAGGTGTCCCAAGTAGTGGGTGGGAGCGATTTCGGCCGCGCGCATGTGTGCTTAGGCGGCCATTGTGTATGAATGTTTTTCGGAGGCGGTTGCGTGGCGTCTAGATCAAGCTACAAACCTACCCCGGTTTAGACTTTTGGACGTCGGGCCGGTAGGTTTCACAGGTCGGAGTTATTAGAAAAGTAATTTCCTTGTACTACCAAACATTGGTCTCACGCGGTTTCGGGCGAGTAGAGGCTCTTTTGGCGCTTCATTCGAAATTTGAAACACAAGCATTCACGTTTAGAGTACTCTTGAACTATGAGGATTGACCTAAATAGACAACATTATATTTGACCTTGTATGTTTGAAAACCTCATTAAATTATCCGCTTCCTTTTGAATTTTGACACTTGAAAATCCTATAACTACGATTATTTTGGAATGGAGGAGCTAAATTTGAATCTATTTTGTACACGACTACATATGCTATGATGTACAAAATCAGAGCAAAGATTGGTACCCCCATAGTTTAGGTATGGTTTACAAATGCCATGATATCAAATTCAAATAATTGAATGGACTTCATGTTGAATTCGATTTTTTTAAACCACCTTAGGTTGAATTCAAATTTATACTAGTTCATAGGTAGCTATTTATAAATGTCCATTGTGTAACTTTCATATGTATAATGTGCTTTACACACACAACATGAACTATACTCACGTTTATATTCGATTGCTAAAGCGATGCATTGTCTGGAGTTCAAAATACTAACTATGTGGATCAATTGTGTCGAATAATAACATAGACATGCTCAAATTCGATAGAATCTAGATGTCTGATGGATCAATGAGCGCTCCTTACGTGAATTGCAAATATCATGATCCCATCCTAATATTTGGATACAATTTATATCTTTAATTAATGTGTAGAGCAGTCTTTTACATATAGTTTCACTCTCCATCGGTGGTCTATCACACATGCTCACACACTCTCTCCCAAGGTGTCTTTCTCGCACACATTCTCTAGATATAACCCTCCCTCCCTCTCGTAACCATTTACAACTGTTTTCACAAACCTTTATCACAAGCACTTTTCCTCTCGCAAACATACACACGCACAATCCTCATCGACCCTTTCTACATACATGGACCTACCTACGTGTCTCATGTACGCACATTATCTTTATGCCTGTCTCTCACGCATTATCTCACACCTCTCTTCCTAATCGATGAGTATGATTCTAGCAGAGCATTCTGTAGGATGCCCCTTAAAGTTAGTGAGGGAGTCCCGGATTAGGGGGTGTCCGGATAGCCGAACTATCATCATCGGCCGGACTCCAACATTATGAAGATACAAGATTGAAGACTTCATCCCGTGTCCGGATGGGACTTTCCTTGGCGTGGAAGGCAAGCTTGGCGATACGGATATGTAGATCTCCTACCATTGTAACCGACTCTGTGTAACCCTAGCCCTCTCCGGTGTCTATATAAACCGGATGGTTTTAGTCCATAGGACAGACAACAATCATACCATAGGCTAGCTTCTACGGTCTAGCCTCCTTGATCTCGTGGTAGATCTACTCTTGTAATACCCACATCATCAATATTAATCAAGCAGGACGTAGGGTTTTACCTCCATCAAGAGGGCCCGAACCTGGGTAAAACATCGTGTCCCTTGTCTCCTGTTACCATCCGCCTAGACGCACAGTTCGGGACCCCCTACCCGAGATCCGCCGGTTTTGACACCGACATTGGTGCTTTCATTGAGAGTTCCTCTGTGCCGTCGCAATTAGGAAGGATGCCTCTTCCCGTCTTTAAAGATGGTACCATTGCCAAAGTAGCTTTGGCCGCCGGTCAGGCTATCCGGCTAGGTGGTTTTCTTATGACCGCCTGTTCGGCCACCGCTTCGACGATGACCTCTCGGGTCATCAAAAGAGATCTTCGCGTCAACTCGGAATTCACCGAACAGCTGGATCCGATGGAGCTCTCTTCCGTAAATGAGCTCCTGGATCGCATCGCCGCCCTGGGAGTCACTAGAGACTATGATCAGATTGGGCTTAAAACCGATCTGAGAGAAATTAACTCTCCCCAGGCTACCCACCATGTTGCTGTGGTAGAAGAACAACACGGTGACTCTTCTTCTATATTAAAGACCCGTTATGTCCGGATTCCCGATCCCTCCATGCCGGATTCCCGCGGAGGGAAGGACGTCAATCGAGTACTGAACCTAAAGTCAGGCAGTGGAATAGATTCGTTGGACGACGTCCAGCAATCCAAGCTTCCAAATCCGGAAACTCCTTGGCCTTTGAGCCTCAGATTGGGCGGGGCTCCGAATTGAATTCCACCCACCCACCCAAACACGAGCGATCTATCTCAAATACGGCAAGAGCCCGATGAAACAGTACATCATTACTGGGCCAGATTTCTCCTAGTTATGGACAAGATAAAGGACTGCCGTGAGGAAAGCGCAATCTCTATTTTTTGCAACAATTGCACGGACAAGGGAATCATGAACGCCATAAGTCGTTGCGAAGTTACGCGCTTCGCCGACCTGGCGACCATAGTACGAAAATACTGTGTGATGGAGAGTGCCTGGAAAACCGAAACCAGATTTTGGGACAATCCGGCCCTGAACACAACCCTAGTCCGTAATAAAAGGGTGCACCATGCTCAAGCACCTGGGTCAAAAACCAAAAAGCAAAAAACCCCTAAAGGGTACGGAACCGTACTGGAGGGATGGCTCAGCGGACCCTATAAAATCCATAATACAGAGGGCGCCACTCCAACACATAGCCTTCGAGCATGTTGGATACTACAGCAGGTGGCCAAAAGTGGCAAAGGTCTTCTAGCCCCGGAGAACCAGCCCAATAGTACCAGCACGGTATTAACAGTCTTCGAGACTTTCACATCAAATAATATGCGGAAACGAACAATCCGCAGCCTCGCTGAAGTCTACCAAGTAGCAACAACAAATCCATGGAGCGACACGGCTATCACCTTCAATGCCAGCGACGAACCTAAATTCCGAACAGCCCGAGCACCAGCCGCATTGGTCCTCAGTCCACTAGTGGACGGCTTTCGTCTTACCAAGGTACTCATGGATGGCGGCAGCAGATTAAACCTCATCTACGAGGAAACCCTCCAAAAAATGGAAATAGACTAGAGCCGCATTGAGCGAAGCAGCACAACTTTTAGAGGAATAATCCCTAGTCGGGAGGTACGCTGCACAGTAAAAATCACACTAGATGTGGTGTTCGGTTCGCCGGACAACTACAGGTCCGAGGAGGTCACGTTCCAAGTGGCCCCGTTCAGCAGCAGATATCACGCTCTATTAGGGCGAGAGGCATTCACAATTTTCCAAGTTGTACCCCATTACGGGTACATGAAGCTTAAAATGCCCGGGCCCAATGGAATCATCACTCTGGTCAGTGATCCGGACATAGCACTTCGCGCTGAAAATAAGACAGGCGCACTAGCCCTAGAGGCACTATCTGAAGCCCTAGTGGCAGAAGAACTCACTGCACTGCGCTCCACGGTGAATAGGGACGATGTGATACTCGATAAGAGATCTAAGTCCACCTCTTTTAAACCAGCAGACGAAATAGTCAAATTCCAGGTCCATCCAACGGACCCCACAAAGACGGCCTCCATTGGAGCACAATTAAACCCTGATGTAGAAGCCGCACTACGAGAATTCCTTCGGGAAAATTGGGATATTTTTGCCTGGCACCCTTCAGATATGCCAGGAATCCCACGCAGGCTGGCAGAGCACAGCCTAAATATCCTAAAAGGATTCAAGCCAGTCAAACAGGCTCTTCGACGATTTTCCGAACCCAAAAGATAGGCAATGGGAGAGGAGCTAGCCAAACTATTAGAAGCCAGATTCATCAGAGATATAAAACATCTGGACTGGCTAGCGAACCTGGTAATGGTACCAAAAAAGGACAAATCCTGGCGCCTCTGTGTCGATGTTAAAGACCTTAATAAGGCATGTCCAAAGGATCCTTTCCCCCTTCCCCGCATCGACCAAATCATCGATGCTACCGCGGGGCACGATTCATTGTGTTTCCTCGACGCATACTCCGGATACCATCAAATCAAAATGGCGGAAACAGACCAGGCCGCAACAGCATTCATTACTCCATACGGACCATTCTGCTTCAACACAATGCCCTTCGGACTCAAAAACGCCGGCACAACATATCAGCACACGATTCAGACATGTCTGGCTACCCAGATCGGCAAAACAGTGGAGGCATACGTAGACGATGTGGTCGTTAAGACCAAACACGTCGAAACTCTAGTAGACGATTTGAGGCTCACATTCGACAACCTCCGAGCATATGACATTAAGCTCAACCCGGAAAAATGCGTTTTCGGCATACCAGCCGGAAAGCTCTTGGGCTTCATTGTATCCGGTAGAGGAATTGAAGCAAACCCAGCCAAGATCCGAGCTCTGTCACAATTGGATATCCCAAAAGACCTCAAACAAATACAAAAACTGACTAGATGCGTGGCGGCTCTAAGCCGCTTCATCTCTCGTTTGGGAGAAAAGGCATTGCCTCTCTACCGCCTCCTCTGGCGCACCGAACACTTCGAGTGGACGGATGCTGCCACGGCCGGACTCGAAGAAATAAAGGCCATATTAGCAACAAATCCGGTCCTGGCCGCGCCCAACCTAGGCGAACCAATGTTATTATATATCGCGGCAACACATCAAGTTGTAAGCGCAGTGCTCGTCGTCGAACGAGAAACAGAAGGACACAAATTCCCTCTTCAAAAACCAGTGTACTACGTATCCACTGTCTTAAGTCCATGCAAGTCCCGGTATCCACATTATCAAAAGATAGCATATGCGGTGTTCATGGCATCCCGGAAGCTGCGACACTACTTTCAAGAGTGCTCGATAACAATGGCCTCTGAAGTACCTCTCAACGACATTATAAACAACCGCGACTCGATTTGTAGGATTGCAAAATGGGTCATTGAGCTCTTACCATTTGACATAACCTACAAACCAAGGCGAGCTATAAAGTCGCAAGTTTTCGCTGACTTCATCGCCGAATGGACCGAAGCCGAACTCCCTAAAGAGTACGGCGCATACTCCAATTGGATCATGCATTTCGACGGCTCCAAAATGTTGGCCGGCTTGGGGGCTGGCGTCGTATTGACGTCCCCAACCGGAGACACAGTCGAATACGTACTTCAGATAATGTACACGGACTCCAACAATGCAGCTGAATATGAGGCCCTTCTACATGGTCTCCGGATGGCAATCTCCATGGGTATTCAATGCCTAGAGGTGAGCGGGGATTCAAACCTCGCAATATCCCAAGTAAATGGAGACTTTGACGCCAAGGATCCGAAAATGACAGCCTATCGTAACACCGTCTTAAAAATGTCAGCTCGGTTCGAAGGACTCCAATTCCACCATGTAGCCCGGGATAATAACCAGGCAGCCGACGTGTTGGCGCGCATCAGCGCAAAACGCGACGCTGTCCCTCCAAACATCTTCCTTGAGCGGCTCTTTAAGCCATCCGTATTATGGGAAGAGGAGTCCGGAAATAACAACCCGGAACCAACAACTCCACCCAACACGGAACATTCTGACATAGTCGGTCGCTCAGCCAATGAAATAACACCCTCAGCCCACGAAATAATGGTAGTAATTGCCCCGTGGACGGAACCATTCCTAGCCTACTTAACTAGGCAGGAACTTCCCGAAGACCAAAATGAGACCCATTGCATAGTTCGGCGTTCTAAAGCCTACAAGGTCCACGAGGGAGAACTTTATAAGAAAAGCACAACCGGAGTCCTTCAAAGGTGCATCTCCAAAGAGGAAGGGCGAAATCTCCTGGCTGAAATTCATGCCGGACTCGGCGGGCACCACGCCGCAGCCCGTGCCCTTGTAGGCAAGGCCTTTCGTACAGGATTTTATTGGCCGACTGCCCGGGCTGATGCTCAGGACTTAGTCCAACGATGCGTCGGTTGCCAGCTCTTTGCTAATCAAAGCCACATGCCACCCACCGCCCTCAAAACTATACCTATCACCTGGCCGTTCGCGGTCTGGGGCTTGACATGGTTGGACCCCTTAAAGGGGGAACCCACAAGCAAAAATACCTATTGGTCATGGTGGACAAATTCACCAAATGGATAGAGGCCAAGCCAGTTAAAACGGCAGAATCCGGACCCGTGATAGACTTCATATCCGGGGTAGTACACCGTTATGGTGTCCCCCACAGCATCATCACTGATAACGACACGAATTTCACGGCCGACGAGGTTAAACTCTGGTGCAAAAATATGGGCATCAGGCTCGACTACGTTTCAGTCTATCACCCCCAAACTAACGGCCAAGTCGAACGAGCAAATGGTCTAATCATGAGCGGCATCAAACCCATATTAGTGCGGTCCCTCACGGAATCTAACACGCACTGGGTAGAGGAGCTCGACTCCGTACTCTGGGGGCTGCGGACCACGCCGAACCGCACTACCGGATTCACACCATTTTTTATGGTGTACGGCGCAGAGGCAGTTCTGCCCTGCGATATAATTCATGACTCACCTCGCGTGCGCATGTACGAAGAAAGAGAAGTCGAGTTGGATCGGTAGGAGAGTTTGGATGCCTTAGAGGAGGAGCGGGACGTGGCAAAAGCTCATTCCGCATTCTATTAGCAGCAGGCTCAAAGATATCAAAGCAGAGAAGTACGGGCCAAAACTTACAATGTTGGCGAGCTAGGTCTATGCCTGCCGGACAAGAAAAAGGACAAACTTAAGCCCAAATGGGAAGCTCCCTTCATCATTGACCAAGTCCTAACCGGCGGAGCATACCGTCTATGTAACGCATCTGACAACCGACTCGAGCCGAACCCATGGAACACAGCCCGTCTCCGAAGATTCTATGCCTAGCGCAGGACTCAGAGTTCGTCTCCTTCCTCCGTCCACCTTTTATATTTTCGCTGTCTTTTGTTCCCCTCTTTTTTTCCTTTTTTAATAAAAGCCTTTGATGGCTGATCTGCACATTGTTCGCACACACTTGATGTGCTACCCGCACTCATTATACCTGGGGGCTTCTTTAATAGAAGCTTATTTATACGGGCTTCATGCCCAACACATGTGTCATACTTCCGCATGTACCTTTCATTCACCATTATATGCATCGATATGACTTAAGTTTTGGCCAAGCTGGGTTGCCTGGCTCCTGTGCTTACCCCTACGTTCCCGATTGTTTGGCTAGGAGGTAAAGGGAGCACCTCTGCGATTGTTACTGCCGGGTCAGCCGAATGTGTACCTCAGACTGGGTGAAGCCGAAAGCTAGCGTTCTTAAGGGAATATTCGGTCGGTGACTTGAAAGATGATTTATTACTTATTTATTTATCTGCCCCCAGATGCTTTTTCTGCCCTCTTCGCAGTCCGGACATGCACTTTAGGGCATGCCTCCCAGGGAAAGGAATCCCTAACGGAACTATTCTCCCTGGAAGATGTTTTTTACTAACCATGTAATATAACATAACTAGTTGGGCACTTGTCTGATAAAGCACTAATGACCCCTACACCTGGTCTCCATGCATGCCCCGGTTTTTATAGAACCGTGAGGGTATTCGGACACACTCCGGACTGTTGGGTCCCGAGGTTGAAGCGAAAAGGTCCGCAAAGACAAACGATCTACAATCCGGCTAGAAGGCATTTTACATGTCATTTTAAAATTACATTGTGAAACTGACTGATTGAACTCCTCTTCAATCCCATCTAACAGGCTGTCTAGTTTACAGTCCCGTTGGGAATATTTCACGGCCAACTCTACTTGGCCGTACATTAGGCTCACAGGGATCTCCTTCCCATCAGGCCCCACAGGTCCGACCTCGGCCATGTGGTTTGGATCAGCCTTCGTCTACTGCGTCTTCACCATGGCCCAGGCCTACCTGGCGCCTTGACGGCAGGCCGATATCTTCCACAGACGGAAGCGCTGCCGTACTCCCTGAAGCTTCTCAGCAAGCCCTCCAAGACCCTCGGGTAGGGAGACGAACGGCCATAAGGCCTGAACGACGCCGCTCATCGCCTGCCGAATACGTTCGTGCAGTTGCAGCAGCTCGGGAAGAAGGTCACCCGTGGAACCAGGCATTTCCTCCGCCGGACGGCCCGTGAGCAAACCTACAGACATATTTATGTCAATCGACTTCCTCGCTGAACTCTTCTTTTCAAAAGAGTTTGCTCAAGCACTTACTGTAAATGCCGCGACAAAGCCGCCGATTCTCCTTTACGGAGTCAGACAGCTGGACCCGAACATCTTTTAGTTCTTCGCCCAGCTGGGTGTTGGCATCTTGGAGTTTGTTTCTCTCCTGCTGCACCCTCATAAGCACCTTCTCGCCGGCCTTCAGCTGGCGCAGCAGATGTTGCTTGTCCGGTTCCAGTCCGGCACCCTCTGCAATATTATTGTCAGACTTACGCACACGCCGCACTTCATAAAACTACTTATCTTTTTGAAGTATGTATTACCAGAGGGGGTCTCTGTGGCTCCCCCTACGGCGGCTAGCGCGGCCTCAAGTTGGGCCTTGCACTCTTGAAGCTCCTGGGACAGACAGGTATTCTTCTCCGTAAGATCCTGCATAACAAATGATCCTTAAATCAGTTATTCTAACTATTTAAGTCTCGGGGGCTACTGGCATATATAACTATTAAAATTCCTCACCCATATGTCTTTCACATACTGCTCCGTGGCTCTGGTTAGACCATCTCGAGCGGCACGGAGGTGCACGTCTCCCGCATTAAAGGCATTCAGTGCCTCCAGAGAGAAGCACGCATCACGAAGAACCGTCCGGCGGCGCCTGTGATTCATGGCGCTCTCCACCTCAGACCTGGTGGCGGACAGCTTGTCGGCATCCTCCGTTGGAGGAGCATCCGGCTCATGCCTTGTGTTTGCCTCCCCTTCCGGACCAGGCGTTGGAGCATGGCTGGCGGAGGCTTGATTGGCAACCTCTCCGGACACTATCCGGCAAGCGCTCTTTCTCCTGGAAAAATCATGAGCGTTAATATACCTCCTAGGAATCTTTCCCTTAAAAACGGCGGTGCGCCGTACCGTTGCGTCGATGTTTTGATTCGCGCCGCACTCCTCTTCCGCCTGCTGGGCCGAACTGACCCTTGTTGGTCAGCCGCCGCGGGTTCGGCTTCCCGCCTTAAAGGCGCCTCCTGCGGAGCACCATTGGTATACAGTGGTCAGAAAAGAGCATGGACCAAGTAATGGTGTCAGGGCTCCGGTCGTAGTCACCTGGGAAGCCGGAGATAAACCGGGGTAGTCAGTCATAATGGCGACTAGAGCATTGTCCATGCTAAGTTGGTGGAACACCCCGTCAATCAGCTCCACCTCTATGTCCGGATCCTCTTCGGATGCCGGATCAAGGGATCGTCCCGGATCCTCGGGCTGTGGAGTCAGGCTTTGTATGCCCTCCACGTCCCGGCGCAGCTCCTGCGTCGAAATCACAAAGTGAGACACTTGACTTTGGAAATATGGATCGGATAGATAAACGTCCGCTTACCCAGCTCCGCGGGTTATTCATGGAGAATCCATTCAATGGACTCGTGCGGAGGAAGTCCTCCTTCTCCCCCTTGTACAAGCCGGACAGGATCTTCACCAGATCGGCGACCGATCCCGGCCCCTTGCGGCCATGACGGGTGGCGTCATCCTCCCCGTTGAAATCCCACATGGGGTGGCCCCCATATTGGAGCGTCTGAACCCCTTGCATAATGCACGTGGCCATGACTCCAATCATGGTCAATCCAGAGTGGGCCAGTGTCAGGACCCCGACTCAATGCCACATCGATCTAGCATGTAACACCTCATATCACTTTGCGGCCTCACGCACGGTATTCCCACGGGTGTCGCCTTACCTTTGCCCGGGACCGTTTGCGCCTTTTGGCACACGTATATGACAGTGTCGCTAGCATCCATATGATAAGGAGCCCGGGCTGACATGGCTAGTCGTAAACCCAAAGTGGCACAGACTTATAGGGACAGGCATCCATGACCCAGCATCGAACATGTCGGTCATCAGCGAGTGAATCCAGGCTGTAGCACTGGGCTAGCAGGACTCCGGTGAACTGGGCTGTAGCGGGCTAACAGGACTCCGGTATTCATCGCGTGACATTTCCCCGAAGGGACAGACACAGGAACGAAGAAGGACACATGCCGGCCAGCCTAAGTGTTCCGGAGGAGTAGCAAGCTACCATGGCTCGGTGGAAACACTAGGAGACATTTCCCGGTAAGAGAGGCTACTAAGGATAAACAACTAGGTTGTCAGATCCCACACATACCAAGCATTTCAATAACATACACACACTATGCTCGATATGTGCAAATACAACATGGCATCACAACATGACTTTACAACTCAAGTATGTATTCAATAGGCTCCGAGGAGCGAGATATTACAAACATGGGTCTCATGACCCAACAATCAGAGCATACAAGTCAAAGCACATGCGGAAGCTTAATATGTCTGAGTACAGACATCTATAAATGAAAAGGCTGAGAAGCCTGACTATCTACCAGATCTTGCCGAGGGCACAAGATCGTAGCTGAGGTAACAAGCTAAACGTCGAAGACCACGCGGAACTACTAGCGAGACCGAAGTCTCTCTGCAAAAACATAAAATATGCAAACGTGAGTACAAATGTACCCAGCAAGACTTACATCAGAACTATCTACATATGCATCATTATCAACAAAGGGGATGGTGGGGTTTAACTGCAGCAAGCCAGCTTTGACTCGGTGGCTATCCTGAACTACGACTGCAAGCGACTCTTTGAGGTGGCGCACACGAGTCCACATATTCACCATATCAATACACCACTATGGATCCGCTCCCGTCTCCCTACGAGAATGCCATCCATAGCACTCACGCTTATCTTGCGTATTTTAGAGTATCCACTTTCACTTGTCTATGAACTGATATAAGCAACCCAGAAGTCCTTTTCTGCGGACACGGCTATTCGAATAGATAATGTTAACCCTGCAGGGGTGTACTTCTTCATGCATGTTTCCACCACTTAGCGTCTGCACACGACATGTGCTCGGCAGACTTCAAGCGAAAGCCGACGTGGGTGTAGACCACGACCTACCTAAACACTCAAGTCTCTAGTCCAGGTTTATCGCCTATTCGGGTTCCATCCATGAGGAGATCCGGCCGGAGTTTCGCTCACAGCCCCAAACGATGTGAACAGGGTTCCGTGACACCAAACGGGCGCCCGGTATACCCGGCCACGTGCCTACCGCATCACAGCCCACCCCTCCGGTCAGCGCTGTGCACGGCCTCCAGCATACTACAAACACCAGAAACTACTTGCAACTCCTGGACAGAGGACTTGGGTGAATAAGAAGTCGAGCGGGGTCATATTTCAGGGCCCAATGTATGGTAGTAGCTGAATCATGGATCACAAACGCAGAGCTCAGTTCCTAAGGACGGCTTCAATGAGACAACCCACCATGTACTCCTACATGGCCTCTCACTGCTACCTTTACCAAATCGTGTTCACACACTTAGTTCACACACAGTAGGACATGTTCACAGGCCTCTGATTCATCCCCGATGAATCAGACCTGACTCAACTCTAAGCAGTAGCAGGCATGACAAACAAGCAAGAATGAGTAGGCACAACAGGGCTCAAACAACTCCTACTCATGCTAGTGGGTTTCATCTATTTACTGTGGCAATGACAGGTCATGCAAAGGATAAAGGGGTTCAGCTACCGCAGCAAGTAACAGATGAATCAGTGTTGTCCTAATGCATTAAAAGAGAGCAGGAGCGAGAGAGTAGGATTGTATCGGAATGAACAAGGGGGTTTTGCTTGCCTGGCACTTCTGAAGATAACATTGAGTCTTCATCAGTGTCAACGATCACATCGTCGGTACAACGTCTACTGAGGGGGAACAACACCGGCAAACACAGAAGAAACACGATCAATGCAATGCACAAAATTATGCATGCTATGACATGGCAATATGAATGTGTTTTGAGCTAATGCAGCTAGCAACAAAGTTAAATGAAGTAGGTTTGAACCCTAAGTTCAAATCCAAACTCCATATGTGATTATTCAAATGCCATTTAATTGATTTGTGCTAAACAGCAGCTATAAGTTGTTCTAACATGCATGAAAATGGTACAGATGGATTCCTTGAATTTTTCTGATAATTTTTCATATATAAATTATTTAATTTTGAGTTACGGTTGAATTTCTATGATTTTTAGAAGTTTATACAATTTTCTGGAATTTATAAATCATTTCCTAATTTATTTTAATTCCAGAAAGGAATTATTGCGTCAGCATGACCTCATGCTGACCTCAGCAGGTCAACGGGCGCCATCCAGGTCAAACTGACCTGTGGGCCCTGCGTGTCAGTGAGTCAGTGGCTTAACTAAAATTAGTTATTAATTAACCAAAAGTTAGCAGGGGCCGGGCCCACCTGTCATCGACCCAGGGGAGGTCAAACCCCTGGTCAACAGGGCCTAACCCGCCGGCGGTTCGTCGCCGGTGGCAACAGACGTGACGGAAGGCTCGGGCTCGCTCCTCCGGCGTCCAAATGGACGGAGGAGAGCGGCTACGGAGAGCTGGAGCTCACCCGCGCCCGTTTCAGCAAGCAGCAGCTGCTAGGGCGGCCGGAGACGATGGCCTCGAGCTCGGCAGCGGCGGCCGGAGCTCGGGCGTGCTCGGGATTGTGTTGGGGTGCACGGGGAGGACGGTGGTGGGGTGATATGTGCTACTGGGAGCGTGCTGAGCACGATGGAGTGCTCGGACACGAGCTCCAGTGACTAGCGCGGCGGCGGCGACATCGCCGGCGGTGGTAAGCTCGCGGCTCCGGCGGATTTGATAGATACACGGTGCAAACGGGGCAGGGGAGAGAGGGGAAAGATTCCGGTGCTCACGGTGAACTCGCAGAGCAGACTAGTGGGCTCGGGGATGGCTTGGTGACGGCGAATCGGACGGCGGCATCCGGCGGCCGTGGTCGGAGAAGAAGGCCGCAAATGTCGTCTTGGGGCCATCCTGGCTCGTGTAGCTCGGAGAGGAGGGAGAGTAGGTGGCGGCGGCGCCTCTGAGAGCATCGGCGGGGCGAGGCAGTGGCTGTGGCCACAGCGGCAACGAACAGCGGCGGCGGGTGGTTCGGTGGCTGCGTGCGAGAGAGAGAACAGAGGAGGGGGAAGAGCTCGAGGGAGAGTGAGAGAGCGGTCGGGGCTGCGTGGCGTCGTCCGGGGCGTTCCAGGGCGACGAGGAGGAAGCAGGAGGTGGCCAGGGGAAGCAGGAGGTGGCCAAGGCAACGTCGGCGCCCGTCGGCCACGCGCGCTGCCTACTGGCGCGGGGAAGACGACAGGGGGAGGCGCGTGGTGGGCTGGGCCGCTGGAGGAGCTGGGCCAGGTAAGTGGGCGCCAGGTAAGTCCTTCTGCTCCTTTTTTAATTTTTCTGTTCTGTTTTATTTTTATTTAATTCTTTTGCCTCTGTTTTGAATTTAAAATAATTCAAACAATGCCAAGAACTCCTCTGAATATTTTTATTTGGCTAGATGGACTTTTCCAAAAGCTCATAAAATATTTCAGGGGTATTTGAAATTATATTCTAGTTATATGAATATAATTCAAATTCAAATAGCTAATGATTTAAATTCAAAGTCCCAAAAATAAATCCTTTTAAAATGTTCATTATTTTTGGTTTGGATCAAAACCCTTGCCAAAAATATTAAACATCTAAAAAGAGCATTTTGGAATAATGAATAAGATTTTAAGGTTTTTACCCTTCTTTTATTTAGTGTTTTGAGGCTTCTAAATTCCTCAGTTCAAGTTTCAAAATTTAAACATGATGCAAACACCAGGCAGCACCAGAAGCTAGGGATGTGACAGCCAGTAACCTTATCCAGCCCATCAGATATTGGACGCTCCCATCATCTTCCCGTTGAGGGCTCCGCGGGCGCCAACTCAGGCGTTTCTTCACGGGAGCATTGCTGAACTCCAGGAGGCCGATGTCACACCCTAGCTAGTCATGCATTAGAGTGTTGCATCATGTTTACTTTTTCATCAGAAACTTGAAATGGGGATGACAGAACCCCCAGTCCCCTCTGAAACCAACTAGGGTTACTAAAATAATTTTTCAATGAACCTGAAATGCCCTTCTAAAATGTCCATCATTTTAGCCTTGGTTCAGAACCTCTGACAAAAGTGGTGCACATTTTTCTAGGCCATCATAGGGTCTTTGAATTAAATCATAGATATTTGAATTTGGGCATTTAAAATAATATAAAATATTTAAATGCTCAAATATCTCCAAACTAAAATGTTTCATGTTGGAAATAATCCAACTATGGACCAGGAGTAGTTTGGTGAATTTTGGAGTTGCCTAGGTATTTTAATTAATTCAACAAAGTTGCAGATATATTAAATAAAACAGAAAACAGAAAATAAATAAAGGGAGAAGCTTACCTGGGCTCCTCCCTGTTCAGCCCAGCCAGCTGGCCGGCCCAGCCAGCAGCCGGCCCAGCCCACCTCCCTCCTCTGTCGTCTTCGTCCCGACAGAGGGAGGGGAGTGTGGCCGGCGCGCGCGCACGGCCACCGCGCCACGCCACCTGCTCGCCTGCTTGCCTGCCCTCCCCTCCTCGCTCGACGCCCTGGACGACGCCACGCCTCTCCCCCTGCTCTCTCTCACTCTCCCCCGTTTCTCCCTCGCTCTCTCTCGCTCTCGGCCGAAGCACACCGTCGCCGCCGTTCGCCGTAGCCACTGTCTCCGACCACCCCTCGCTCCCCTGACCAGCTTAGGAGCTCCGCCTCGACTCCCTCTTCCTCCCCACCGCTCCACGAGTCCCCGGAAGCCCTGCATCGCCGCCACGTCGCCGTTCCCCTCTTCGGGCTCCGACCACCGTCGCCGACGAATTCGCCGTCTCCAGCGCGTCCCCGAGCCCGCTTCGACGCCCACTGCAACCGCGGTGAGCTACGCCACCGTTTCCCCCTCTTCTCCCCCTCGTTCCCTCATCGTAGCTTCATCTCCACCACGGCCGAACCTCCGCCGTCGCCGAGCTCGCCGTCGACGCAGCTCCGGTGACCATTTGGTCACCCCGGCGAGTCCAACGCGTTCACAGAACCCAGTAGAGCATCCCTAGCGCCTCACTTTGCTCGACTTCGAGCTCCAGCACCACTTCCGTGCACGACCGAACCCCGGCGGCCGCAGCCGAGCTCACCGCCGTCAACTCCGGCCACCCCGACCCCAACGGACTCCGCCAAGAGCCGCGGGTCGTCCTCAGCTTCACTCCGGTGATCTCCGCGGTCCATTTGGTGGCCGAAACGACCAAAACCACTATCGCCGCTGCACTGTTGGTCGCCGCCGGCCAGAACTCCGGCGAGCTGACGTGGCCTAGTTAATTAGCCACTAAACCACCACCTATAGACGCTGACAAGTGGGCCCAGGGCTTAGTCAAAGCTAACCAGCCCGGGGTCAACGCGGGATTAGCCCCTGTGACACTGACGTGTGGACCCCACATGTCAGGTTTGACCCGAGCCAGCCCCGTTGACCTGCTGATGTCACTGTGATGTCAGGCTGACGCAGTAAATGATATTTCTGGATTTAAATTAAATCAGGAAATTCAGAATATTATTTAAACTTCAAAAATTCATAACTTTTATTCTGTAACTCCAAATTGGACAAATTATATATGAAAAATGATCAGAAAAATCCAATCTATCCATCTGTACTATTTTCATGCATGACCAAACAAGTTAAATTGATGTTTTAATCAGAACAAGGAAAGGCACTTTAAAAGGCCATATTTGAATTTGAAATTTGAATCTTTGATTCAAATTTGCTCAAACCCTACTGGCTTTAGTTGCATTAGCCCAACACACTCATATTGCCATGTTTCATGCATGCATCATATTGTTGCACATTGTTTGGTGATGCCTGTGTATCGTTATCCTTTGCGACAGGATCTGTCCCCGAGGAGTACCGTGATTACCCTAACGAAGAATCGTATCAGTGCAACGAACCATCAGGCAAGCAACCAACCATTTGATCATATCGATACAATCCCATGTTCTCGCTCCTGCTCTCTTTTACTGCATTAAGACAACGCGATTCAAACTGCTGTGTGCTGCGGTAGTTGAACCCATTTCCTCTGCATGACCTGTCATTGCCACAGTAACTAGATGAAACCCACTAGCATGTGTAGGAGTTGATTGAGCCATATGTATGTGTTGTTCCTACCTTGCTATGCCTGCTATGCTTAGAGTTGTGTCAGGTCTGGTTCATCTGGGTGATGGGCTAGAGTGAAATGATTATGTCGGTAATAAGAGTGGTGTGGTGAACACGATTTGGTAAAGGTATCGATGAGAGGCCATGTAGGAGTACATGGTGGGTTGTTTCATTGAAGCCGACCTTAGGCACTGAGATCTGTATGTGTGATTTAAGATACAGCTACTACCATGCATTGGGCCCTGAAATATGACCCTGCTCGACTTCTTAATCACCCTAGCTCTCTGTCCAGGAGTTGCAAGTAGTTTCTGGTGTTTGTAGCCTACTGGAGGCCGTGGACAGCGCTGACCGTAGGGGTGGGCTGTGATGCGGTAGGTACGTGGCCGGGTGTACCGAATACCCGTTAGGTATCTCGGGAACCCTGTTCACATCGTTCGGGGCCGTATGGGAAACCTCGGCCGGACTCCCTGCGGATGGAACCTGAATAGGCGATAAACCTGGACTAGAGGCTTAAGTGTTTAGGTAGGTCGTGGTCTACACCCACGTCGGCTTTCGCTTGAAGTCTGCCGAGCACATGTCGTGTGCAGACGCTAAGTGGTGGAAACATGTATGAGGAAGTACACCCCTGCAGGGTTAACATGATCTATTCGAATAGCCGCGTCCGCGGTAAAGGACTACTTGGTTGCCTATACAGTTCATAGACAAGTAAATGGAAACTACTAAAAGCCTCAAGACAAGTGTGAGTGCCGAGGATGGCTCTTCCGTAGGAAGACGGAGGTGGATCCTCGCTAGTGTATTGAAGTGGTGAGTAGTGGACTCGTGTGCGCAAAACTATTTCAAGTTGGAGTATCGTAGGATAGTCTAGCCAAGAGTCAAAGCTGGCTTGCTGCAATAACTCCACCAACCCTTCTTGATACTATGCATGTATGTAGGATCTGATGTAAGTCTTGCTGAGTACCTTTGTACTCATGTTGCTATAATCTACATTTTTACAGAAGACGCTGCAACCCCTTCTGATGGGTTCTATGTAGACGTTGACATCAACGAGTAGGCTAAAGACCCAGGTGGTGACCCTGAGCTTGTGAAGGACCACATAGTATAGCCAGGCTTTCCAAGCCTCTTTTATTTTACTAGTTGTCTGTACTCAGACAAGTTACTTCCGCTGTTGGCTTGTATGATTGTATGGCTTGTATGTTGGGTCGTGAGACCCGTACCTTTGTGTGTATGTTATGTATGGCTCACTGAGCCTTAAATAAAGTACTTGTGTCGTAGAGTCATGTTGTGATGCTTCGTTGTATTTGCACATATCGAGCATACTGTGTGTATGATTGAAATGCTTGGTATGTGTGGGATCTGACTATCTAGTTGTTTATCTTTAGTAGCCTCTCTTACCGGGAAATGTCTCCTAGTGTTACCGCTGAGCCATGGTAGCTTGCTACTGCTCTGGAACACTTAGGCTGGCCGGCATGTGTCCTTCTTCGTTCCTGTGTCTGTCCCTTCGGGGAAATGTCACGCTTTGAGTACCGGAGTCCTGTTAGCCCGCTACAGCCCGGTTTACCGGAGTCCTGCTAGCCCAGTGCTACAGCCCGGACCCACTTGCTGATGACCGACACGTTCGACGCTGGGTCATGGATGCCTGTCCCTGTAAGTCTGTGCCACTTTGGGTTTACGACTAGTCATGTCAGCCCGGGCTCTTTATCATATGGATGCTAGCGACACTATCATATACGTGAGCCAAAAGGCGCAAACGGTCCCGGGAAAAGGTAAGACGACACCCGTGGGGATACCGTGCGTGAGGCCGCAAAGTGATATGAGGTGTTACCAGCTAGATCGATGTGACATCGAGTCGGGGTCCTGACAGCGTTGGTATCAGAGCCGGACTGCCTGTAGGTTCTCCAAGCCAAACTGGTCGATGTTGAGTCTAGAAATTCTTTAGTTATATGTAGGGGAATTGTTTGTGGGTTGGAACGTAAGGCTCTTTTTACTCCTTATACCTTATGACTTTCTGATCTGAGTCAGTCCATTCTTCTACCGGGGGTTAAGGAATTAGGATCTATTCTCTCTATCAGGATCACGTGTTACTAATCAGTAGTACCTTATAAGTTTGATGGTTACAAGCCTAGTTCAGTTCTACTACCACATTATGTTGTTAGAATGGTTCCAGAACTTTGATATGATGATGTTGGGTGTGTACGAAATCCTTTGTCAAATGTCTCAATATCCTTTTTGAGCATTTACAGCTGTTATGCTGCCGAAATTTTGCTAGAAATTCTAATGCCTTTGCATTATGATTATGCTTTCAGATGGCCACTCGCGACCTCAATCAAGTGGTTCGCCTGACTCGATGCCTAGATGTACCCGGCCATACTGCTAAGTTGGTCAGGGTAATGACTGAGGCTGGATACCGCTGGTATCCTGAGTACACGGTCGAAGAGCAATTCCGAGACTTCAACCAAAGCCAGTATCTCTGCACCGTCAGGATATTTCCATCTTATCCTGGATCCACTGAGCCTCTTCACTGCTCCTATGGACTCGGGGTTACTATCGAGATGGCTGTGCAGGATGCCGCCTACTCTATGATGACCATTATGCGAGTCAGATCTGGTCTATTTCGGGACTCTGACTTCCGGTATATGCCAGGATCACTTCCGGGAGCACAAGGGTATCTCCAGGATATCTATGCTGACTCCACTCAGGAGGATTCACGGACTCGCACCACTGCTGAGATGCTCGAGGATAAGGACCGTGAAAATCGGGCCTTAAGGTTGGAGCTCTTCAATACCCGTGCTGACCACTGGGCCACTTTGACTCGGTTCGCACCGGCGGTGCAAGCTGGATTTTCAGATATGCGCGATCTCTATCCTGTGAGATCTGCTCTGCCAGACGTGATGGTTTGGCGTGATGTAGGAGGCATCACCCCACCTCGCGGTCCCCGCAGGCCACCGTTTGTTGGTCCAAGGCCTCATCCTAGCCCCTATGGTCCACAAGCTCCGCGAGATCGTCTGTTTCCGGATGAACATGTTGAGCTTCCGGGCTATGGAGGTGACTTTTATGAGGACTACTACGGATCGGTCTGAGTTAGGGGTAGCATCACTAGTTCGCACTAGCTGTGTCATCTATCGTCCCGCGTGACTCGTGGGTTATGACCTAGTTTGTACTCTTTCCGGAGTTGTAGAAAAATAATGTATAGGAGCTTGGAATGCCTCCGATGAGATGTAATCCTTTTCTCACCGTAATAGTACTTTGTTTGGTCTTGTACTAAACCTTGTATGGTGTGTATGACGATGGAATAAAGAAGCAGTTTCTGTATCCACCATGTCATACGGATGATCATCTTGCATTCCGAGTTATTTCTTACATTATGTATCCCATGTCAGAATCTCATCATTCTGACTAAATCATTGTCTTGTTTACCTAGGATGGTCAACACGCGCGCCAACCCTGCTTCCCAAGAGCAGGCCGAAGGCAGTGAAGCCAGAAATGAACATCTGCCTCAACCTCCTTCACTAGCCGAGGTGATGATGGAAGCTGAGAGAAACAAGCGGGAGACAAACCGTTTGTTGGAGCGTATTGAACAGAATACAGCACACCATCAGAGGGCTAACGTGGTGTCACTCAGTGATTTTATCAAATTGCATCCACCCACGTTCCACCACTCCGTCGAGCCTCTCGACGCTGATGACTGGCTTCGCAGTATCTCTCACAAGCTGCGTTCCGCGCTGGTAGCTGAGGCTGACAAGGTCACCTTTGCTGCATATCATCTTGAAGGCCCCGCCAGTCTATGGTGGGAGAATTATGGAACCATGCGCCCAGCGGACCATGTCACTACTTGGGCTGAGTTCAGCGAGGCTTTCCGAGAACATCACATTCCGGAGGGTCTCATGGACCGTAAGCGTGAAGAATTTTGCAATTTCACCCAAGGCCGACTCTCTGTGGATGTCTATAGCAGGGAGTTTGGTAATCTTGCACGATATGCAACCGAGGAAGTTTCTACTGACGCCAAGAAGCAAGCAAGGTTCCGTAAGGGCCTTAGTCCTGAGCTTCGCCGCGACCTCCGTCTGCATGAGTGCACATCCTTTTCGAAACTTGTCAACAAAGCCATCAGTGCTGAAACTGGTCAGACTGACTATGACGCAACACACAAGCATGGACGTGACACGGGTTCCTCATCCGGTGCCGGTCCTCAGAAGCGCCGCGTGTGGGTACCCAACACCGCCCTGCCACCCAGGTTCACACCGAGGCCATCTTTCCAGGCGCCTCGCCCTGTTCAACAGTCTGCTCCAGCTAAGCCCTATGGGGGTCCAACCAATAATGCTCCTCCACGTACCAGTTCCGTGACTTGTTTCAAGTGTGGGGAATCTGGTCACTATATGCGTGAGTGTCCCCAGACCAACCCCAATCAATCTGCTAAGGCTGTTGGCCGTGGCAAGCCGATAGGGAAGGTGTTCCATGCTAAACCGGTCACCGCTTCACGTGGCCATGTCAACTGTGTCTCTGCCGAAGAAGCTCAAGAGGACCCCAACGTCGTTCTCGGTACGCTTCTTGTTAATTGCCACCCGGCATCTGTTCTTTTCGATACAGGAGCCTCTCATTCTTTTATATCTGAAAATTATGCTCGTTTGCATAACGTTGCATTCTGTGACTTGCCATCCACTATGGAAATCTCTACCCCTGGGTCTAGATGGCAGACCTCTAGGGTAAGTTATGGAAATGAGATCCAAGTCGACAGACTTGTTTTCCTTGCGTCTTTGATAGCCCTTAAATCTTCAGATATTAATATCATTCTGGGTATGGACTGGATGTCAGCGCATCATGCCCAAATTGATTGCTTCTCTAGGACTGTTCAACTCACCCACCCTTCGGGGAAGATAGTCAATGTCTTGACTCGAATAGCCAAGCGACAACTATATTCTCTTAACGCCAACCCTTTGCCAGACCTTGAGGACGTTCCGGTAGTCCGTGACTTTTCGGATGTCTTTCCAGAAGAATTGCCAGGGGTTCCACCTGACAGGGATGTTGAGTTTGTAATAGACCTCATCCCCGGAACCGTTCCGATTGCTAGAAGGCCTTATAAGATGGCACCCCTAGAACTAGCCGAGCTTAAGAAACAACTCGATGAGTCCTTGAAAAAGGGTTTCATCCGCCCTAGTTCATCTCCGTGGGCTTGCCCCGTCCTATTCGTTAAGAAGAAGGATGGTACGGACCGGATGGTTGTAGATTACCGACCTGTCAATTTGGTCACGATCAAGAACAAATATCCACTTCCCAGGATCAACGACCTGTATGATCAGCTCGCTGGATCTTCAGTCTTCTCTAAGATGGATTTGAGGTTGGGCTACCATCAAATCAAAATCAGAAACGGGGACATTCCTAAAACGGCCTTTGTTACTCGTTATGGCCAATACGAGTACACCGTCATGTCCTTCGGTTTAACCAACGCTCCAGCCACCTTTTCTCGGTTAATGAACTCAATCTTCATGGAGTATTTGGATAAGTTCGTCGTAGTTTATCTCGATGATATACTCATCTACTCCAAGAACGAGGAAGAACATGCCGAACATCTAAGGCTAGTGTTGCAGAAACTTTGAGAGCATCGCCTTTATGCCAAATTTTCTAAATGTGAATTCTGGTTGCCAGAAGTGACCTATCTGGGTCATGTAATATCTGGTAAAGGTATTGCTGTTAACCCTGAGCGAGTTCAAGCCGTCCTTAATTGGACTCCACCTGAATCGGTCAAGCAAGTTCGGAGTTTTCTAGGCTTAGCGAGCTATTGTCGTCGCTTTGTCGAGAACTTCTCCAAAGTTGCTAAACCCCTAACCGAACTCCTCAAGAAAGATAAGAAGTTCGAATGGACTCCACAATGTGAGCACAGTTTTCAGGAACTGAAAAGACGCCTGACTTCTGCTCCTGTGCTGGTACCGCCAGACTTCTCCAAGGACTTTGTTATCTACTGCGACGCCTCGCGACAAGGACTAGGTTGCATCCTTATGCAAGATCGACACGTAATTGCTTACGCTTCACGGCAATTGCACCCACATGAGGAGAATTATCCTACTCATGATCTAGAACTTGCAGCCGTAGTCTATGCACTTAAGACCTGGCGACATTACCTCCTCGGTAATCGTTGCGAAATATTCACTAATCACCAAAGTCTGAAGTACATTTTCACCCAACCGGATCTGAATCTCAGGCAAAGACGTTGGGTTGAATTGATTACAGACTTCGATTTAGGAATAACCTATACCCCAGGGAAAGCCAACGTCATGGCTGATGCGCTAAGTCGTAAATCTTATTGTAACAATCTGATGTTACAACAAAGTCAACCGCTTCTCCATGAGGAATTTCGGAAGCTTAACCTTCACATTGTACCTCAAGGTTTTCTTTCCACCTTGGTGGCAAAACCTACTCTTACGGATCAAATCATCGCTGCCCAAAAGCGAGATAAGGGAATATCTAAAATCAAGGAGAACATTGCTAGCGGAGGTGCTAGTTGTTTCTCCACAAATGATCATGGTGTTGTGTACTTTGAGAATCGTCTAGTGGTTCCCAAGAACCAGCGTCTGCGGCAGTTGATCCTTAAGGAGGCTCATGAATCTCCTCTCACCATTCATCCCGGTAGTACTAAGATGTATCAGGACCTACGCCAGAGGTTCTGGTGGACTAGGATGAAGAGAGAAATTGCTCAGTATATTGCCAATTGCGACGTCTGCCGTCGTGTAAAAGCAGAGCATCAACGACCTGCTGGCACCCTTCAACCCTTAGCTATTCCTGAATGGAAATGGGATAAAATTGGTAGGGATTTCATTACCGGTTTTCCCAGGACCAAGAGAGGGAATAATGCTATTTTCGTCGTGGTCGATCGTCTTTCCAAAGTAGCTCATTTCCTACCTGTTCGTGAGAGTATAACCGCTAGTCAGCTGGCAGACTTATACATCTCCCGGATAGTGTCTCTCCATGGTGTTCCTTTGGAAATCAATTCGGATCGAGGAAGTCTTTTCACCTCTCGATTTTGGGAAAGTTTCCAAAATGCTATGGGAACTCGTCTCTCTTTTAGCACCGCTTTCCACCCTCAGTCAAGTGGTCAAGTGGAACGCGTCAATCAGATTCTAGAAGACATGCTTCGAGCCTCCGTTATCTCTTTCGGAATGGACTGGGAGAAGTGCCTTCCATTTGCCGAATTCGCTTACAACAACAGCTATCAATCTAGCTTGGGTAAAGCCCCTTTTGAAGTTCTCTATGGACGACGATGTCGAACACCCCTTAACTGGTCAGAAACCGGGGAAAGACAATTCTTTGGCCCGGATATGATTCAGGAAGCAGAAGAACAAGTTCGTATCGTTCGTGAAAAGTTGAAAACAGCCCAATCCCGTCAAAAGAGTCAATATGACCGAAAACATAAGGCTATGACTTTCGAGGTTGACGAGAAGGCTTACCTTCGGGTCACCCCTCTGAAGGAACCCATCGTTTCGGTATCAAAGGCAAATTGGCTCCTCGTTACATTGGACCTTTTCGCATTCTTGCCAAACGAGGAGAAGTTGCCTACCAATTGGAACTACCTCCGCACCTCTCCAGAGTTCACGATGTCTTCCACGTTTCTCAACTCAGGCGTTGCTTCTCGGATCCTATCCGTGAAGTGGACCACGAAACGCTTGATCTCCAAGATAATCTTACATATCGAGAGTACCCCATTCGTATCCTTGATCAAGCCGAACGTACCACGCGACGTCATAATATCAAGTTTCTCAAGGTTCAATGGTCGCACCATTCTGAGGATGAAGCAACTTGGGAAAGGGAGGATCGTCTTCGACTCGAATATCCCGCCTTCTTCTCGGAGGAACCCAAATCTCGGGACGAGATTCTTTTGAGTGGGGGTGAGTTGTCACACCCTAGCTAGTCATGCATTAGAGTGTTGCATCATGTTTACTTTTTCATCAGAAACTTGAAATGGGGATGACAGAACCCCCAGTCCCCTCTGAAACCAACTAGGGTTACTAAAATAATTTTTCAATGAACCTGAAATGCCCTTCTAAAATGTCCATCATTTTAGCCTTGGTTCAGAACCTCTGACAAAAGTGGTGCACATTTTTCTAGGCCATCACAGGGTCTTTGAATTAAATCATAGATATTTGAATTTGGGCATTTAAAATAATATAAAATATTTAAATGCTCAAATATCTCCAAACTAAAATGTTTCATGTTGGAAATAATCCAACTATGGACCAGGAGTAGTTTGGTGAATTTTGGAGTTGCCTAGGTATTTTAATTAATTCAACAAAGTTGCAGATATATTAAATAAAACAGAAAACAGAAAATAAATAAAGGGAGAAGCTTACCTGGGCTCCTCCCTGTTCAGCCCAGCCAGCTGGCCGGCCCAGCCAGCAGCCGGCCCAGCCCACCTCCCTCCTCTGTCGTCTTCGTCCCGACAGAGGGAGGGGAGTGTGGCCGGCGCGCGCGCACGGCCACCGCGCCACGCCACCTGCTCGCCTGCTTGCCTGCCCTCCCCTCCTCGCTCGACGCCCTGGACGACGCCACGCCTCTCCCCCTGCTCTCTCTCACTCTCCCCCGTTTCTCCCTCGCTCTCTCTCGCTCTCGGCCGAAGCACACCGTCGCCGCCGTTCGCCGTAGCCACTGTCTCCGACCACCCCTCGCTCCCCCGACCAGCTCAGGAGCTCCGCCTCGACTCCCTCTTCCTCCCCACCGCTCCACGAGTCCCCGGAAGCCCTGCATCGCCGCCACGTCGCCGTTCCCCTCTTCGGGCTCCGACCACCGTCGCCGACGAATTCGCCGTCTCCAGCGCGTCCCCGAGCCCGCTTCGACGCCCACTGCAACCGCGGTGAGCTACGCCACCGTTTCCCCCTCTTCTCCCCCTCGTTCCCTCATCGTAGCTTCATCTCCACCACGGCCGAACCTCCGCCGTCGCCGAGCTCGCCGTCGACGCAGCTCCGGTGACCATTTGGTCACCCCGGCGAGTCCAACGCGTTCACAGAACCCAGTAGAGCATCCCTAGCGCCTCACTTTGCTCGACTTCGAGCTCCAGCACCACTTCCGTGCACGACTGAACCCCGGCGGCCGCAGCCGAGCTCACCGCCGTCAACTCCGGCCACCCCGACCCCAACGGACTCCGCCAAGAGCCGCGGGTCGTCCTCAGCTTCACTCCGGTGATCTCCGCGGTCCATTTGGTGGCCGAAACGACCAAAACCACTATCGCCGCCGCACTGTTGGTCGCCGCCGGCCAGAACTCCGGCGAGCTGACGTGGCCTAGTTAATTAGCCACTAAACCACCACCTACAGACGCTGACAAGTGGGCCCAGGGCTTAGTCAAAGCTAACCAGCCCGGGGTCAACGCGGGATTAGCCCCTGTGACACTGACGTGTGGACCCCACATGTCAGGTTTGACCCGAGCCAGCCCCGTTGACCTGCTGATGTCACTGTGATGTCAGGCTGACGCAGTAAATGATATTTCTGGATTTAAATTAAATCAGGAAATTCAGAATATTATTTAAACTTCAAAAATTCATAACTTTTATTCTGTAACTCCAAATTGGACAAATTATATATGAAAAATGATCAGAAAAATCCAATCTATCCATCTGTACTATTTTCATGCATGACCAAACAAGTTAAATTGATGTTTTGATCAGAACAAGGAAAGGCACTTTAAAAGGCCATATTTGAATTTGAAATTTGAATCTTTGATTCAAATTTGCTCAAACCCTACTGGCTTTAGTTGCATTAGCCCAACACACTCATATTGCCATGTTTCATGCATGCATCATATTGTTGCACATTGTTTGGTGATGCCTGTGTATCGTTATCCTTTGCGACAGGATCTGTCCCCGAGGAGTACCGTGATTACCCTAACGAAGAATCGTATCCGTGCAACGAACCATCAGGCAAGCAACCAACCATTTGATCATATCGATACAATCCCATGTTCTCGCTCCTGCTCTCTTTTACTGCATTAAGACAACGCGATTCAAACTGCTGTGTGCTGCGGTAGTTGAACCCATTTCCTCTGCATGACCTGTCATTGCCACAGTAACTAGATGAAACCCACTAGCATGTGTAGGAGTTGATTGAGCCATATGTATGTGTTGTTCCTACCTTGCTATGCCTGCTATGCTTAGAGTTGTGTCAGGTCTGGTTCATCTGGGTGATGGGCTAGAGTGAAATGATTATGTCGGTAATAAGAGTGGTGCGGTGAACACGATTTTGTAAAGGTATCGATGAGAGGCCATGTAGGAGTACATGGTGGGTTGTTTCATTGAAGCCGACCTTAAGCACTGAGATCTGTATGTGTGATTTAAGATACAGCTACTACCATGCATTGGGCCCTGAAATATGACCCCGCTCGACTTCTTATTCACCCTAGCTCTCTGTCCAGGAGTTGCAAGTAGTTTCTGGTGTTTGTAGCCTACTGGAGGCCGTGGACAGCGCTGACCGTAGGGGTGGGCTGTGATGCGGTAGGTACGTGGCCGGGTGTACCGAATACCCGTTAGGTATCTCGGGAACCCTGTTCACATCGTTCGGGGCCGTATGGGAAACCTCGGCCGGACTCCCTGCGGATGGAACCTGAATAGGCGATAAACCTGGACTAGAGGCTTAAGTGTTTAGGTAGGTCGTGGTCTACACCCACGTCGGCTTTCGCTTGAAGTCTGTCGAGCACATGTCGTGTGCAGACGCTAAGTGGTGGAAACATGTATGAAGAAGTACACCCCTGCAGGGTTAACATGATCTATTCGAATAGCCGCGTCCGCGGTAAAGGACTACTTGGTTGCCTATACAGTTCATAGACAAGTAAACGGAAATTGATAAAAGCCTCAAGATAAGTGTGAGTGCCGAGGATGGCTCTTCCGTACGAAGACGGAGGTGGATCCTCGGTAGTGTATTGAAGTGGTGAATAGTGGACTCGTGTGCGCAAAACTGTTTCAAATGGAGTATCGTAGGATAGTCTAGCCAAGAGTCAAAGCTGGCTTGCTGCAATAACTCCACCAACCCTTCTTGATACTATGCATGTATGTAGGATCTGATGTAAGTCTTGCTGAGTACCTTTGTACTCATGTTGCTATAATCTACATTTTTACAGAAGACGCTGCAACCCCTTCTGATGGGTTCTATGTAGACGTTGACATCAACGAGTAGGCTAAAGACCCAGGTGGTGACCCTGAGCTTGTGAAGGACCACATAGTATAGCCAGGCTTTCCAAGCCTCTTTTATTTTACTAGTTGTCTGTACTCAGACAAGTTACTTCCGCTGTTGGCTTGTATGATTGTATGACTTGTATGTTGGGTCGTGAGACCCGTACCTTTGTGTGTATGTTATGTATGGCTCACTGAGCCTTAAATAAAGTACTTGTGTCGTAGAGTCATGTTGTGATGCTTCGTTGTATTTGCACATATCGAGCATACTGTGTGTATGATTGAAATGCTTGGTATGTGTGGGATCTGACTATCTAGTTGTTTATCTTTAGTAGCCTCTCTTACCGGGAAATGTCTCCTAGTGTTACCGCTGAGCCATGGTAGCTTGCTACTGCTCTGGAACACTTAGGCTGGCCGGCATGTGTCCTTCTTTGTTCCTGTGTCTGTCCCTTCGGGGAAATGTCACGCTTTGAGTACCGGAGTCCTGTTAGCCCGCTACAGCCCGGTTTACCGGAGTCCTGCTAGCCCAGTGCTACAGCCCGGACCCACTTGCTGATGACCGACACGTTCGAAGCTGGGTCATGGATGCCTGTCCCTGTAAGTCTGTGCCACTTTGGGTTTACGACTAGTCATGTCAGCCCGGGCTCTTTATCATATGGATGCTAGCGACACTATCATATACGTGAGCCAAAAGGCGCAAACGGTCCCGGGAAAAGGTAAGACGACACCCGTGGGGATACCGTGCGTGAGGCCGCAAAGTGATATGAGGTGTTACCAGCTAGATCGATGTGACATCGAGTCGGGGTCCTGACAGCCGATCCGAACTGGATCCGGCAGAGGCTGTCTTCCATATAAAACCATGCCGAAGGCCAATCCTCGGACGCCTTCTTCGGGGTTCCGGATAGATATCTGGTCCTGGCGATGCGCCATATTTCGGCTCCGCCCACTTGATATATCGACCCCTCGTGAGAATGGGGTACGAGGCAAAACAATCTCTTCCACAGCGCAAAATGGGGCTCGATGCCCAAGAACAGCTCGCCAAGGGCTACAAAGCCCGCGATATGCAAGATAGAGGCAGGTGTAAGGTGGTGAAGCTGGAGTCCATAGAACTCCAGGAGCCCCCGAAGAAATGGATGTATGGGAAATTCGAGTCCCCTTATTAGGTAGGGGATGAAGCATACCCGCTCTCCTTTGGAGGGATTGGGTATGCTCTCCGCTTGCTTCCCACCCTTGTAGGTGGCCAGCCCGGCTCGAACCGGAACCATAAAGGCTGGGGGAAGGTATCCCTCTGCTTGGAGCATTACTAACTCGCTATGCGGGACTGAACATCTCCTCCAATCTCCTGGCTGAGGGCTGGGAGCGAGAGAGGAGGAGCCGCGTCGACTATCCATGATGGAATGGATTTTTGTCGAAGGCGCTTCGATGAGTACTTGCGGAAGGAGGATGGTGTGATTCGGATCTGGATCCTCGCCTCTCTTATAGGCAGCTTATTCGCGCGGCTAGGGGGTAAAATGTAAGAATACCCTGGCTTGTCGTATTCATACGACACGTGGAAGAGGGCCATTTTGGACATGGAAGCCAAGGAGTACAACATTTATAAGGAAGCCGCACACTATTCGGCAAACACATGGAATATGGAGGAGAACCCGCCTTGCAACGCCGAAGACAATATGCGTGCCAGACTCGTCGTCATTGAAGCCTGGTTTGGGGGCTACTGAGGGAGTCCCGAATTAGGGGGTGTACGGATAGCCGAACTATCATCATCGGCCGGACTCCAAGATTATGAAGATACAAGATTGAAGACTTCGTCCTGTGTCCGGATGGGACTTTCCTTGGCGTGGAAGGCAAGCTTGGCGATACGGATATGTAGATCTCCTACCATTGTAACTGACTCTGTGTAACCCTATCCCTCTCCGGTGTCTATATAAACCGGATGGTTTTAGTCCATAGGACGGACAACAATCATACCATAGGCTAGCTTCTAGGGTCTAGCCTCCTTGATCTCGTGGTAGATCTACTCTTGTAATACCCACATCATCAATATTAATCAAGCAGGACGTAGGGTTTTACCTCCATCAAGAGGGCCCGAACCTGGGTAAAACATCGTGTCCCTTGTCTCCTGTTACCATCCGCCTAGACGCACAGTTCGGGACCCCCTACCCGAGATCCGCCGGTTTTGACACCGACATTTAGGTTGGATGAATAGTAATATCAGAGATAGAGGGGTTACCTTAGTCCGAGAACCTAGGGTTACAAATCCTAGCCGGCTTTGTCAGTGGACACAGAGTCCTTCACAATTCCGCTATCTTTGTCTTGTATGACTAGTCATCCATGGGTCTTCCTAAATGTGTCATGGGCCGACCAATGTGGCGCAGGATGGAACCGAACAAAGGGCCTCACCTCGACCCACCAGACCTCACGCGGTGACACACCCTCTGCCCCCACATCTCATTATCTTCTCACACCCACAAATACCAACACAAACACCACACACACAGAAAAACTCTCCTGGTGCCTCTATTCCCTCCCCCTTGCATATACACACTCAAGGGAATGGAATCTCTTGTCGTGACGTCATATTCGTCTCTCTCTCTAGACCACCCTCATTTCTCGTGCTATCTCTCCCACCCCCCCACCCCCCCGTCGGCCCCTCTATCCATGCCTCTCTCGTATTCGTAATACACACACATACCTCTCTAGGCCCCGCCAAATGCATCAACTACACATTCACACATGTTACATCACGTACCCCATTGATCTAAAAAGCCCTCTCTTCACGTTTACTTCGCATACAACATTCCTTTTGAATAAAGTGTGGCCAAAAAATTATTTTAGAGTTTCTACATATATACAACATTACAAAGTTATATGGAGGACTACGAACGCTAATTTGCATTGCATTGTGCCCACAATGATATTTATTCCGCACTGTGAATTTGTATGTTTTTATACTATATACAAAGTTAGTCATAATAAAGTGAAACGAAGAGCATCTCTCTCTCCATCCCATACCCCCCCTGTACGCCCCTTTCACGTATGCACACAAAACAATCTCCATGTCCTCTAAAAGTAAGCCCCCCAGAAAATTCACGCGTGTTTCATCTTTCTCTTGCGATATATGCAATGACGATCATTGTATTTGAAGTGAAAGCACAATACATACATTGGACTTCATCATCCACTCATTACGGTCACCGTTTACGTTTAGTGGTTATTATACAGTCACGGGCTCACCGTACAACTTTGTATTTGCTCATGACATGACTAGTTGACCAATTGAACGCTCCACGTGGCACCTGATCTAGTGTTGCATCACATTATCTCACTAACATTGTGCCCACCTGTCGACTTATATCTACTCTACATATACACTATTATAAAATACATAAAATACACTCTTACGAAAAACAGAGTTGGTGATGATGGTGTGCCTACCATCCTGCAATATAGGTCGTCCGATTTATATCTGGCATATAGGAAAGAAACTACGACAGTTTTGCAAAAAGGTACCCACACACCTCTCCACATTTGCAAATAAGGCCTTCCCTTGTTCATCCTTTTCTCTCACAAGATAAACAAGTCATACAAATGCATCTTTATGTTACGTGCAACGCACGGGCATCTTGCTAGTAAGAATGAAAACAAACGACAAAAAAATATTTTGACGGTGGAGCGAAGTCATGACCGCGGGCACAGCCGACACGGTGCCCTTGTATTGGTATGCTGAGCCGTCTGTTTTAACACATAGGAGCTGGTGTGGTGATTATACACACACGCACGCATGCACACGAACTCCATCCATGCAACACTCGCACAAACACATGCACCCACGCACGCACGCAACACTCACACGTACACACGCAGCCACGCACACATGCAACACTCACACGCACACACACACGCATGCATGCACACACCAGTACACCACACGACCAACACACACTCTCACGCTCAAGTGCTCAACCTACACGTGCATGCGCACACATCAGGCCCTGATAGACACATACATAACCAGGTGATTCCCGCACACGGGTTGGAGCCTTGTCGCACCTGTGTAAATTTGTGTTTATCTGACCTTTTCCCTATGCAAACTGACAGGTGGGACCCACAAGGAACATGGTCAATTTAACTAGTCAACATGGCACCACGCAGACTATTTGGCCGGTCAACGGAGTGCAATCCGATGCTGACCTGTGAGCAAGTGACCGGATAATCACCGCAAAACATATATAGTGACCGTAATCAGCTTGTTCTGAAGTTCGGTGACCGTACTATGCTTTTCTCTCTGTAGGCCCTCCAAAACTACATCTCTACAAGTTCTCGCATGTTACATCTAACAACTATGCAATACAGCACGACTACTACACTCTAACACAATAAATCAAATGTGTTTTTAGTTTTACTAGATATCATATTGTTACTTATAATTGTTCAGTTTGCATACATTAAAATTGCCTTTGAAATGTATGGCCAGTATCATCTACCACGCCGGAAAAATCCCGCCCTTTCCTGTTTAATCGGGTTTGTATCGATGGATCGGGCGAAACAGCAAAACTATAGTACTACACAGTACAAGTGACAGTTCACTGGGCCGTCGTGTCGTCTACTCCTCCGGCGTAAGAGTGGAGCGCTTGCTTTCGTAAATCTTCTAGTCCCTTTCACCGACATGTGGGACATCAAGCTACCGGGTCCACGTGCCATACCGGAATACAGTGCAGAGCAGCCGGGGTGAAGCACCCCAGTCATGGCGCCAGCATAGTAATGAGCAATGAGGCGTCAAATCACAAAGCTGCACCTTTCCCGCAGTTAAGTTGGAGGGACGAAGTAATAATGCTAAAAAAGAAGTTGGAGGGACGAAGAACCATCATTTCACTCATTGCAGAATCCGCTTTTCCCTCATCTTCTTCAACTTAACCACGTGTTTCTTCTGTCGTTGTTCTGCCTCATGTGGGACGCGGATCAGCTTGGTCGCTTCTCCCTCATCTTCTTCAACTTAACCACGTGTTGCTTCTGCCGTTGTTCTGCCTCATGTGGGACGCGGATCAGCTTGGTAAAGCACTGACACGTGGGACCGCATGTTAGCAAACCGCCAGGACAACATCCTTCGAAAATAAGAAACCTCCCCCACCATCCGCGCGGCAAAATCACCTCCTTTTTACAAATTTTGATTCTATAATTTTTTAGATCAATATAATTGAGATTTGTATAGATAGCAACAGGAGCAAAACCAAGTGGTACGGTTAAGGGCATCCACAATGTGTAGCCAAATGTGAAAATAGCTTTTGGCATCGTGGGAACCATTGTGGACGGTGTTGCCAAAGCCAAAAAGATGGAATCGAAGCTCCCTGATTGATTGATTGAAGGAATAGAAAAATGCAACGTCTCTCCTCTTTCTCCCATGCTTGGACGCATGTAGGAGTAGTACAGTATAGAGCACAAAGTCTACTCCCCTGTCCCTTCTATCACAAATCACAAAGCAGTGAGGCATCAAATCACAAAGCACGAACGAAGCAACTATCATTTCACTCTTCGCTGACTCCGCTTCTCCATCGTCTTCTTCGAGAAACCATCTCACTGCACTAGAACTCCTAGTAGTAGTAGTACTAGCAAAGGACTTCCTGGATGCAAATAAGGCGGTTGTCTCGGCTTGTAGGTGGCACTTGGCCTCAATGGTGTTCTCCGTCGAACGCACTTCGCCAAACCACGAAAAAAAGTCGTCGACATCACCAAAATGGGCAAGGAATTCAAATATAGTTACTACCTCCATTTTTTTGTACACAAGGCCAGTATATCAAAATTACAATTTGCAAAGGGCCACTAACACTAATCGAGGCAAAATTGATGGGGTTAGCAACCAAGGACATTAATATCGCCTGCATGCATGCGGAAGTGAGAAGGTTCGTTTGCATGGCGCTGCATTAATCAAGCGATGAGGAGTGAGATGGTTAGCTCTTTGGTCTTTCGAGAAAAAAATACGCATTAATTGACACGTGAAACGAGGATTTGTATCGAAGGAAAACCCCACCTTTCTTTTTTAATACTATTACTCCTAGTACGTACTACCTCCGTCCTGGTTTATAGGTCCCTTTTATAGTTTGTGCCAAATTTTGACTAAAGATTTAACTAACAAAATGTTAATGCGTGTCAAGAAAATTTATCTCATTGGATTCGTATTTGAACATAGTTTTGAAAAATATAATGTTTGGTGACATGCGTGAACATTTTCTTAGTTTAATCTATGGTCAAAATTTGGCACAAAATACAATGGGGACCAATAAACCCGGACAAAGGTAGTACGTACTTATCCTGTTTGGGTCTAGGCCTTGCATTTCCAAACTTCGCCACACATTTTTGCCAAGCTTGCCTAAAGTTTTCAAAATGAGAAGGAGGTACACTTGCGCACGGCTGTCGCGATCGCACCGCACCCTCACACGGTCGCTCCTGCACGCCGCGGTCGCACCGCACCCTCACACTTCGCTCCTGCATGCTGCAAACCCAACCAAGGGAACGCACCCTCACTGACACGTGTTGTAGCATGTGAACAAACCAAACTCAGCCATCCTATCGCTGACACATAATTTTCGTTCATAGAGTATGTTTATCCAACCAGAGTATCCGTACGGCCCGTGCGGTGGTCTGTTGGGGAAGAAGAAGAGGTGAGGAAGAAGGAAAGAAGGGTTAGGAGACGTAGGATATTCATCCAACCGCCTGAAATGGTAGACTCAGGCGACTTGCATAACGGATAGTATGTTTTTACACAACAAAAGATCCATAATAATAAAAACAACAACATAAATAAAAACTATCACTGCTCGCAGAAAGAGACGGCCTCGTCGTCTTTGGTTGCCGGCGCGAACCAGCCGTCGCTGCCGACGTGTGTCTCCGCACCGTGGTTGTCCTCGGCCTCCAGCTACTCGTTCAAGCGGAGCGTGCGGGCGCTCTGCACGGACGAGAGCACAGCCCTGGTTCAAGTCGAGGACGTTCGGTTCTGCCTGTAGGAGGGCCTCGATGGCAGCGGCACCCGCGCGCTCCGCGTCGAGTCGAGCCTCCGCCGCCCGGTTCAAGTCCAGGACTTCCGGTTCCGCCTGCAAGAGGGCGTCGATGAGAGCGGCATCCGCGCGCTCCGCGTTGAGTCGAGCCTCCGCCGCTCCGTTCAAGTCTAGGACTTCCGGTTCCGCCTGCAGGAGGGCGTCGATGAGAGCGGCATCCGCGCGCTCCACGTCGAGTCGAGCCTCTATCGCCCAGTTCAAGTCCAGGACTTCCGGTTCCGCCCGCAGGAGGGCGTCGATGAGAGCGGCATCCGTGCCCTCTGCGTCGAGTCGAGCCTATGCCGCCCGGTTCATGTCCAGGACGTCCGGTTCCGCCTTCAGGAGGGCCTCAATGGCAGCGGCATCCGCGCACTCCGCCTCAAGTTGAGCCTCCGCCGCCCGGTTCACATCCACGACATCCGGTTCCGCCTGCAGGAGAGCCTCTATGGCAGTGGCATGTGCGCGCTCCGCGTCGAGTTGACCCTCTGCCTCCCGGTCCTCCTTTAGTATCTCCATGTTGAACCACTGGTCCGCCTGCACCATGGGGGACTCGGACGCCGGCATGAAGTCAACGTCCATCGTCTCATACCCATCAGGGGCCTTCTGCGCCGCGACCTCCGCAGTGAACATTGGATCGGCTTCCTCCTCCTCGTAGCTTGGCTCCAGAGAGTTCGGGGATTGGCCCGCCGCAAAGCAAGCTTGGGAACGGAGGTCTGTGGCGCCGACCGCCGCCACGATTTCTGCGCGGCGCTCCGGCGTCAGCATCTTGTAGTAAGTGATCTTGCGGTGCACCATGGCTTTCCGGCGAACTAGGGGACGCTTGATACGGGCTAGGGGGTCGAAAGGTGGGGGAATGGGCTGGAGATTTGGTGTGGTTTTAGGGCAGTGGCTTGCGTAGGCCGAGCAGTGAAGGGGCTGGTGTGAATAGTGGTTCCGGTGACGACCGGTCAATCAGTTTTGACTGTACATCGCCCTTGTCGCGTTCACGTTGCAGCCCGGCACGCTGGACCCTCCACGTCGCTCACAGAATGGAACGCGCTTCGTCTTGCGTTTTCGCTCGCTTGTGGGACCGCAGTTGAGAGCAAACCGACGTCCCTCCCCCTCCCCAGCCCGCGTCATTTATTATACCACCACTCCCTCCATTTTATGCAGAGTAAATAAAAACAGAGGGAGTATACTACGGATGAGGATCCCCTGACGTGGCCGAACCCATTGAGTAACTGACATGCGGGGCCTAGCAAGCATGGGGTCCGCCAATAAGTGACCGAAAGGGAGGGTAAGGCAGGGATACCTACGTCAGAGGATCCACTTACACTATACTACTTTGACCAAATGTTAGAGTAATAATATATGACATGCAACTTACACAAATGTTAGAGTAATAATATATGACATGCAACTTACACAAAGCATACAGGGTCTAATGCGTTTTTTGAGGCTAACTTTGACCAAATGTTAGAGTAATAATATATGACATGCAACTTACACAAAGCATATGCTCAATTTCGTATGTGAAAGGAGTTTCCAATGATATAATTTTCACATTATACATCTCATGTACTCCCTCCGTCTAGGTGTGTAAGTCATCTTATGAAAACCAAATAATCCCAAAACACATAGGTCCGGTGCATTAACTTCTACCTCGTTTCTTGTTTCTTGACATATGAACCAATAAGAGATGAGGGTGTGCATGCTTTTAATGACTTGAGACTATCAAACATGACATGAAGTGGTTAGTTCATTGCATGCAATACTATTAATTAGCAAATAAACATTAATGTCTCTCGTTTGCCCCTCCTCCTTGGTCACGGTGCATAGCCTAAGATGACTTACTCACCTATGTGAAAGGAGTACTATTAATCTTGTCAATAGTCAAATTGGAAACCATCTCGAGTACAAATCTAGGAGTACGTACGAATCTAACAATATTGATTGGGCATTGTTGAATGTTGATACCTTTTTTATCATAGTAGAGATACTTTGACTACACATAAAACTTATATGTAAGGTAGAAAGGATAGGAGGGAGTATATTGTACGTTCAAAAACGAAACAAACATTGAATACCCTTTATATATGATTTGCGGATGATATGATCACCAGTTCAAAATTTTGAATCCGCCTTAGGTATCACGTGCCCCCACTCGTTCCCTCTCGATTTCATCTCGGGGTCCGGAGATCTATTGAAAGAGGACTAGGGTTGGTACATGCGAATGATACTCGGCGGAATGTTCAAATGAGTCATGCGGGAGGATAACCTCGACTGGAGGGTGACATGATCGATGGAGAAGAGGGTTGGAGAGGAATGAGAAATAAGCAAACGCCACATGATTACACTTGAACGGCTCAAATAAACAATAAGTTGTCTAGCTTAGCCTACATAGTGAAAGGCCTAATGCGCAACGTGGAGCACTGACGCTCGAATATGGCCGGGAAAACAGGGAAACCGACATGTGGGGCACACCCGTCGGGACGATGTAGCACAGACTAGTCCAATGGAGGAGCTGGCCCACGACCTCCTCGCCACCGACAACCGTTCATGTGGGTCTTTGGGGCCAACAACGGGGCACAACTCTAGCACCGCCTATGGACACGGCGACCGCGGTGAGCGACATGCTCATATCGTCGATAGACATGGTCGGTTTCAGTGTGCCGAGGGTGGCGTTTGTGCTGTGGCACGACCAACGGTATGTTTGGTTTGTGCCCAAGGTTGCCCCATCAAAGCATTGGGTAGCCAAAATTTTGGTTGAGGTATTGGTTGCCCATGATTTGGCCGACATTGGCAAGAAAAATGAACTAGAGTTGGCTAGAGTTCGTTGGCATGCCAAAGAAATGGCAACCATCCAAACAAAGACCAATCTTTGGGTCATGACCAAAATTTTGGTAAGGTGCACTTTGGCCACAATCCAAACACACCCCAACACCTGGCTCGTCGAGGATGCACGGGGCGCCGCGACACGTCCGCGGAGTGGTGTAGCGCGGCCAACTGCATCCTCTGGACCTGAGACCATGCCGGGTCGTCTTGCTTTTTCAATGACATGCGGGGATCGCATTTGAGCAAAGGGCATCTCCAACGTTGCCACGATCATAGCTGACTATCCTGGCACACCAAAGCCCTCATCCCTCGCGTCGTCGCGCAGCGTGTTCCCAGCCGGCGCCAGCTGCCCGCATTCATGCCGTCCGTTTGTATGTCGTCATTAAGAGGCTCGGTGACCGAGGAACCAACTCCGGCGACTTAATGACGCACCCGGACGCTTGGCCTCACCGAAATGCGCTAGTTAAAGCGGCAACGCCCAGCTAACCTCCACACCATAGCGCATCGTCCTCCTACCTGACACCACATCCGTCATGACCGCAAGTGCGAATGCTCTGCGGGAGAGCTTGTCTTCGGGGATGAAGCTCGAGGTCGCCGCCCTCGCTCAAGTCGCCTCTCGCGACGCAATAGGGGCGTAGCCAGACGCGGACGCGACCGCACAAGCGGTTGCCATGCTGGCGGCCGACGACGGGAGCACCGTCAGCCACGCGTCCTACTTGCCGCTGTCCAATGTCCAGCACCGCCGAGGTCGGGGACTCCTCCGAGGATGAGTAGGGCATGGGAGGCGGCAGGGCATGGTGTGCCAACTGGCCGGTCCGTTTCCCGTGTTCTACTCTTCCTCGCCGGAGACCGCACCTTCACTTCACGGGTCTTGAACCCCGCCCCCGTACATAGAGATCGCAGATAGAGGACGTCGGTTGCCACCGTAGAATAGGTTTACAGTCAGGTTTGTTTTATTTTTCTGTCTTATCAAAGTTCGAAATGTAATGAAAATCTGCCGTGTTTGCATTAATCTCAGCCGGTGTATATGAACTTTCACAATAATATACATATTGTAGGAGTACTAGTGCACGGAAGATCAAGATCTTGTGGGAGAAAAGGATGAACGAGGGAAAGCCTTATCTGCAAATGTGGAGAGGAGTGCGGGTAAATTGTCATAGTTTCCTTCCTATGCGTTAGATATAGATCGGACAGCCTATATTGCAGGATGACAGGCACACCATCATCACCAACTCTGTTTTTTATTGAACCGAGACAAATCTAAAAAACCCAACTAAGCCAACCTCCAAGCATATCGCGTGGGAAAAGACCCGGCCGCACCGTTTTAGTCGGGATTACCAGATTACTAGTAGTAGTATCGATGGATCGCGCGAAGCAACATTTTTTTTGAGGGGGCGAAGCACCTAGTTTAAAAGGAAAAAAGGCGGTACACTCACAGCACTCCTGTCGCGGTCGCATTGCACCCCACACACGTTCGGTCCTGCACATGGCTCACGCAAACGGAACGCGCTTCGGCTTGCCTCTTCACTGACACGTGGGACTGCACTTGGAGAAACCGACCA
>NC_057795.1:164552591-164632800 GCF_018294505.1 Triticum aestivum
GCCAAGGTCTTGGACATACTGCATGAAGGTGCGGCTCGTGAATTGCGTGCCATTGTCGGTGATGATCCTGTTAGGGATCCCGAAACGGCAAACAATCGACCTGAAGAACTTGACTGCTGACTGTGCTGTCACCTTCCTCACTGGCTGCACTTCCGACCACTTTGTGAACTTGTCGATTGCAACGTACAAGTACTCAAAGCCCCCGACAGCTCGGGGGAAGGGGCCGAGGATATCGAGCCCCCAGACCGAAAATGGCCAGGATAAAGGGATCGCCTGGAGAGCTTGAGCTGGCTGGTGTATCTGTTTGGAGTGGAACTGGCACGCTTCACACTTGGTTACTTGTGCAGTTGCATCCTGGAGGGCTGTCGGCCAAAAGAAACCTTGCCAGAAAGCTTTGCCGGCAAGTGCTCTTGCGCCAATGTGGTGGCCGCATATGCCTCCATGTATCTCTGCCAACAACTTTTGTCCGTCTTCCCGGCAAATGCACTTCAATTTCACACCGTTGAGTCTTCTTCTGTACAGTATGCTATCGACAAACTGGTACATACTTGACTGCCGGGCTACTTTTTCCGCTTCTTCTTGCTCTTCGGGAAGTTCTCCTGTCTGAAGGAAACGGACAATCTGCTGCGCCCACGCTGGAGCTTGTGGCTCGACAACAAGGACTAAAGGCACATCTGCTGCTGTGGGAACATCCGCTTCTACGGCAAGAACCTGTGGCTCAGCCGGAGCTTGATGTTCCCCGGCAAGCTTGCCGGAGCAAAGCTTGTCGGGAGCGTCTGCTACGACGGAACAAACCATAAGGCTTGCCGGAGCAGACTGCTCCTCAACACTCTTGGTGTTGATCTTGGGGAATTTCTTGGTGGCGGCTTCGGGGAGCTCTGCCGGAAAGTAGTCACCAGAAATCAACTTCCTCTTCTTGCTTTGTCCAGTTGATGGTGTTACTGATGGTTGAGTCAACTTGAGCACAAAGATCCCTGGTTCCACAGGTAGCTTAAGTGCGGCGCACTTTGACAGGCCATCAGCAATGTCATTCTGAGCTCTTGGGACATGCTCCATCTGTAGGCCGTCAAAGTGCTCTTCTAGCTTTCTCACTTCATCAACATATGCTTCCATCAATGGACTCTGATAAGTCTTGTTCATTTGGCGGACGACAAGCTGTGAGTCACCCCTGACAATGAGCTTCTTGATCCCAAGGTCTGCTGCGATTCTGAGACCGGCAAGCAATCCTTCATACTCTGCAGTATTGTTGGTTCCTTGCTCCTTGGGAAAGTGCATCTGGACTACGTACTTGAGGTGCTCTCCGGTGGGCGCGACAAGTAGCACGCCCGCACCGGCGCCTTGCAGCGAGAAGGCACCATCGAAGTACATCAGCCACTCTTTGCTTGCCTCTTTGACGGGGATGCTCGTCTCTGGAATTTCTTCATCCGGTGTTGGCGTCCATTCTGCTATGAACTCTGCCAATGCTCTAATTTTGATAGTTGAAGTGCTTTCAAACTTGAGGCCAAAGCTTGACAGTTCCAGTGCCCACTCGACAATCCTGCCTGTTGCTTCTGGATTTTGTAGTATCCTCTTCAGCGGAAAGCGAGTGACAACTGTGATCTCATGTGCTTGGAAGTAATGGCGCAGCTTTCTCGAGGCCATGAGGAGGCCAAAAAGCAACTTCTGCACACCAGAGTACCTTGACCTAGCCCCCTGTAGAAGGGAACTGACAAAGTAAACTGGGCGCTGCACCATTTTCTTCTGCATCTTATCATGCTCCTGCGCAGATCCATGCTTGTCGGGACCAGAGCTTGTCGGCGAAGCCCCCTGCTTGTCGCTGGATGCATCTGCCGGGGTTGCTGGCTCATCATCTGTCTCCCTCTCCGCCACTAACGCAGCACTAACCACTTGATTGGTTACCGCTATATACAACAGCAACTTCTCTTGTGGCTTAGGTGCGACAAGTGTTGGAGTGGAGGACAAGTATCTCTTCAAGTCCTGCAGCGCAGCCTCCGCCTCCGGAGTCCATTTCATTGGACCTGCCTTTTTCAAAATTTTGAAAAACGACAGGGCGCGCTCACCAGACCTAGAGATAAACCTGCTGAGAGCAGCCACGCAACTGGCAAGCCTTCGTACATCCTTGACGCGCTTCGGTGCTTCGATCTGCTCAATGGCCTTGATCTTGTCGGGATTGGCTTCAATTCCCCGCTGAGACACGAAGAACCCGAGAAGCTTGCCAGAAGGGACTCCAAACACGCACTTCTCGGGGTTAAGCTTGAGGTTGATCTTGCGCAGATTTCAAATGTCTCGTCTAAATCTTGAATCAGGGTCGCCCTGTCCTTGCTCTTGACCACTATGTCATCCATGTAGGCTTCCACATTTCTGTGCATCTGTGGCTCAAAAGTGTGGTGGACTACCTTTGCAAATGTTGACCCAGCATTCTTCAAACCGAAAGGCATCCGTACGAAGCAGTACGTGCCACACGGGGTGATAAATGCGGTTTTCTCTTCATCCTCTTCTGCCATGAAGATATGATGGTATCCTGAGTATGCATCAAGAAATGAAAGAAAATCACATCCGGCCGTGGAGTCAACAATCTGGTCAATGCACGACAAGGGAAATGGGTCTTTGGGACAAGCTTTGTTGATATGTGAAGTCGATACAAAGTCTCCATTTCCCGTTAGCTTTGCGCATGACAACAGGATTGGCCAGCCACGTGGGATGGAGCACTCCTCTGACAAGGCCTGCCGCTTCCAACTTCTTGATTTCTTCCGCGATGAATTCTTGGTGCTCCACTGCTTGCTTCCTGACTTTCTGCTTGACGGGCCGCGCATGAGGATAGACGGCAAGGTGGTGCTCAATTACTTTCCTGGGAACACCGGGGATGTCAGACGGTTGCCATGCAAACACGTCGACATTCGCCCGCAGGAAAGCAACGAGCGCGCTTTCTTATTTGGGGTCAAAAGTGGCACTGATGGTGAAGGTACCACCAGTGCCGTCCTCCTTGGCGGACACCTTCTTGGTCTCAGGTGGAGCTGCCATCGCCTTCTTACACTTGCCGGTGGAGCTCGATGGTGCGTCCTCGACGGTAGTGCAGCACTCCGAAGAGGTGCGCTTGCCGGAGTGGGCATCAGAGCTCTTGCCGGACTTGGTCTTCTTCTTCCCCCCGGGAGCTTCAGCGGCAAGTGTCTTGCATTCTGCTGCAGCTGCTGCTTCCCGGTAGATCTTGTTGGCGCAGATAAGGGCATCCTTCTTTTCGCTAGGGACAGAGATGACACTTATCGGGCCTGGCATCTTCAGTACGTTGTACGCATAGTGAGAGGCTGCCATGAACTTGGCGAGTGCTGGACGGCCAACGATTCCATTGTAGGGCAATGGGAAATCAGCAACATCAAACGTAACCCTCTCAGTCCTGAAGTTCAGCTCGCTGCCAAATGTTACCGGCAGCGTGATCTTTCCCTTCGGCTTGCTCCTTCCCGGGTTGATTCCTTGAAATGTGCCGGTTTCTTTGAGCTCGCTGTCAGGGATCTGGAGTTTCTGGAGCACTGCAGAGGAGATCAAGTTCAAGCCGGCCCCGCCGTCAACTAACATCTTGGTGACCTTGAGGTTGCGGATAGTTGGTGAAACCAACATCGGCAAGCATCTGACCGCAGTTACACGATCAGGATGGTCCTCAATATCGAAGATGATAGGCGTGCTGGACCATTTAAGAGGCTTGCGTGACTCGATGGGTGGTTCTGCTGCATTAACTTCCCGCACCCACTGCTTGAGCTGGCGGTGCGAAGTATGCAGAGAAGCACCACCGTCAACGCACATGACCTCTGTGGCTTTCTGTTACTCCTGCTCATCAGTCTCCTCATCATCCATGTCTTCATCGTCGTCATCATCTTCATCCTTGTCGCGGCCGTGAGGAGGTCTGTCTCCTTGCCGCTGCTTGGCCTTGCCGCGGCGTCCTCCTCGGCCGGGACGTTTCTTGCCGGATCCTCCAACACCTTCTTGGGCCTTCTCCTTGTCGCGCTGCTCGTATTCAGCTTTCTGTTGCTCAACAAGCTGCTCGACTTTCTTACAGCTCTGGAGATCATGGCCCTTGGTGCGGTGGATCTTGCAACACTGCTTGTTGGTGCCGTCTTGCTTGTCAGCGACTGCCATATCTGCGGCAACCTCCTTGCCGGAGCCGCCAGCTTTGGGCTTGTTGCCGGACTATTCAACGACCAACACCTCTTTGCCTTTCTTCTTCCTATTGTTCCGCCACCGGTTCTTGTTTGCCGGGGCAGCATCCTCATTGTCAGATCCTCCTGCTCCTATGTTTTCTCCGGGGAGTCTCCTCCCTTCCTCAGCACGTGCACACTTGTTGGCCAGTGCATCCAGCTCACTGACATCTCTGATCTTGCACATCGCCATCTCCTCCAGCATCCTGCGGTTTCGCACGTTCTGATGGAACGCGTTGATCACCGCGGCAGGGTGGACGTCTGGGATGTTGTGCTGCACGCTTCTGAATCTCTGAATGTACTTGCGCAGGGGTTCTCCTTCCTTATGGGCGAGCAGATGAAGGTCACTCTCTTGGCCATGAGGCTTGTGGCCGCCTGTGAAGGCGCCGACAAACTGATGGCATAGATCAGCCCAAGAGGAGATGGAGTTGTCCGGCAAGTGCATGAGCCAGGATCTGACGTTGGGCTTGAGTACCAGCGGGAAGTAGTTGGCAAGGATCTTGTCATCTCGTCCCCCGGCAGCCTGCACCGCAATGGTGTAGATGCTAAGGAACTCCGACGGATGCGTCTTGCCGTCATACTTCTCCGGTACGTCTGGCTTGAAGTTCTTCGTGCTGGGCCACTGGACTTGCCGCAGCTCACGAGTGAACGCAGGGCAACCTACCACGTACGGCAGATCGCCTGGTTCCCCTGGCGCATGCATGCCAACAGAGGGCCCAACACGCTTGTCGGGTTGACGTCGCGCTTCTCTTCGGCGCTCGATGCGAGTACGAGCGTCTTCTTGATGTCGATCATGAAGAACTTGGCGCTGATCGCGACGAGCTCGTGGATCCGACGATGCGGTGGAGTCACTGTCGAGGTGGATCCGGCGAGTCGGCGATCTTGGTCTTCGGGGTGGTGATTGCATGGTGGTTGCACCCCCACCAGTTTCGTCACCACCGGCTCGCGCCCGGCAACCCTGCCGCGGCGGCGACGCACTCGGCTGCCGTGGGGTGTCGCCGTTGGCGTAGCCGATGAGACTCTGAATGGTGGCCCTCCATTCGTCGATCTTGTCCGACGTCGGAGGGTAATCAAGGAGCAGTTGAGCTCGCGCCAAAGCTTCTGCTGGAGTGGTGGGTGGCATTGGCGGACGGCGTGAGGAACGGGACGTGCTCGGACTTCAAACTATTTTAGAAGGAGCAGTATCCCGTCCAGGCGACCGTGCCTCGCTCGCGCCAGCACGCTGGCGTGCATGCTGGTCTTGAGCGCCCCGAGATCCACCAGCTTGGTCTTGGCCTATCATGCGTATGGCACTGCGAGTGCCATGACGCTGTTGGTCCTGCACCTCCTGAGATGGGCGCGGAACATGCACGGTCGCCGAGGTTTGTGCAGCCTTGTCCTTGGACCTGGCAGCATCATAAGCTTCCTCGTCGACGTCCATTCTTCCGCCGGCGTCCATTCCACCACCTGTTTGCTCCAACGGTGGCGGAAGTGACATGGACGGAGCGGCTGCCGCCGAAGTCTTCTTCTTCGGTGGCATGTTGACGAAGGAAATGATGATCTAGCTCGTGTGAACGCCGGATCAGGTTCACGCAATCTCGACGCTCCCCTACCTGGCGTGCCAAAGATGTCGGGGAAACTGATCCACGAACACCTATGGGGCCGGCGGACCGGGCCCCTTTCGGTTCGGCGGGGGGCGGAGATCGCATGAAGAGCAGATCGAGGCGAAGCACACGAGCAGTTTACCCAGCTTCGAAGCTCTCCGGAGAGATAATACTCCTACTGCTGCTTGTTTGATTATGTTCTGTTCTTGCTCGAGAGAGAGAGAGCTAAGTGTTTTCTGGGTTCCGAACGAGTCCAACCCCCTCTACGTTGCGATGGGGCCTCCTTTTATATGCTAAAGGGGTCACCGACAGGTGGCAACGCAGAGAAGGGTACAAATGTAAAAAGCGAGGTGGTTGGTACAATTACTTGTACAGTGCACCCTACCTAACCCTGACGGCAGGGGACAAGGGCATTAAATGTCCGTCTGAGTCGCCCAAACAGTGCAGAAATGGACCGTTAGGGGCGCCACCATTCGCCACGATGGAGATCTTGTCAGCTTCGCATGCCACTGCGCACCGCTGGCTGCACAGCCTCCCGCCACGCGCGCCTGGAGAGGCCCCCCAGAGAGACACATTGGTGGATGCGCTGGAGCGTGGGCACAGAGTGGCCGCCTGCCGCGACAAGCACCTTGCCGCGGCTGTTATCTTGTCGGGTCCGGAAGCTTGTCACTCACCGGGCCTCGAGATACCTTGGTTGGTCTTCCCGGCAAGCTCCTCTTGCCGGGGCCTTGTTACCTTGCCGGGGCGTGTGGCGCGTCGCGGCAAGTTCCTTTGAATGCCTTGGTCGGTCTTCCCGGCAAGCTCCTCTTGCCGGGGCCTTGTCTCCTTGGCTTAAATACTTTGTTCTTGAATGGCTCCAAAGGAACCACGGAGGACCTTGGCGGTCGCCCGGTAAGCCCTGCCGCGGGGCGCTGCAACTACCGTGCACAAGTTCGGGGTACTAGGGTACCCCTATTCTAGTACACCGACAATGTCATGATAAACGGAATGGTGGAAAGTTGCATGTCAATATATCTCGGAATGGCTATGGAAATGCTATAATAGGTAGGTATGGTGGCTGTTTTGAGGAAGGTATATGGTGGGTGTATGGTACCGGCGAAAGTTGCCCGGCACAAGATAGGCTAGCAATGGTGGAAGGGTGAGAGTGCGTATAATCCATGGACTCAACATTAGTCATAAATAACTCATATACTTATTGTAAAAACCTACAAGTTATTGAAACAAAGTACTACGCGCATGCTCCTAGGGGGATAGATTGGTAGGAAAAGACCATCGCTCGTCCCCGACCGCCACTCATAAGGAAGACAATCAATAAATAAATCATGCTCCAACTTCATAACATAACGGTTAACCGTACGTGCATGCTACGGGAATCACAAAATTCAACACAAGTATTCCTTAAATTCACAATTACTCCACTAGCATGACTCTAATATCACCATCCTCATATCTCTAAACAATTATCAAGCATCAAATTGATCATAGCATCCAATTCACTTCCTATGATAGTTTTATTATACCCAACCTGGATGCCCATCATTCTAGGACCAATTTTATAACCGTAGAAAATACCAAGCTGTTCTAAAAAGACTCTCAAAATAATATAAGTGAATCATGAGTGATCAATAATTTCTACAAAATAAAACCACCACCATGCTCTAAAAGATATAAGTGAAACACTAGAGGAAAACTGTCTAGCTCAAAAGATATAAATGAAGCAGATAGAGTATTCTAATAAATTCTGAACCATGTTGTGTCTCTCCCAAAAGGTGTGTACATCAAGGATGATTGGGGTAAACTAAAAAGCAAAGACTCATATCATACAAGACGCTCCAAGCAAAACACATATCATGTGGCGAATAAAAATATAGCTCCAAGTAAAGTTACCGATAGACGAAGACGAAAGAGGGGATGCCTTCCGGGGCATCCCCAAGCTTAGGATTTCGGTTGTCCTTGAATTAGCTTGGGTTGCCATGGGCATCCCCAAGCTTAGGCTCTTGCTACTCTTTATTCCATAGTCCATCAAATCTTTACCCAAAACTTGAAAACTTCACAACACAAAACTCAACAGGAAATCTCATGAGCTCCGTTAGTGCAAGAAAGAAAAATCACCACTCAAGGTACTGTAATGAACTCATTATTTATTTATATTGGTGTTAAACCTACTGTATTCCAACTTCTTTATTCATACCCCCCAATACTAGCCATAGATTCATCAAAATAAGCAAGCAACACACGAAAAACAGAATCTGTCAAAAACAGAACAGCCTGTAGAAATTTGTAACTTTCGAATACTTCTGGAACTCTAAAACTCCTACCAAAATAGGAAGTCCTGGGAAATTTGTCTATTGATCTACTGAAAAAATAATCAACTAAAAATCACATTTCTGTGATTTAGTAAAATTATTTTCGTGCGTGTAAAAGTTTCCGTTTTCAGCAGAATCAAATTAACTATCACCGTAGGTTATCCTATAGGTTCTACGTGGCACAAACACTAATTAAAAGATAAAACTACATCTAAACAGAAGCTAGATGAATTATTTATTACTAAACCGAAGCAAAAAGCAAGGAACAAAAACAAAATTGGGTTTCCTCCTAACAAGCGCTATCGTTTAACGCCCCTAGCTGGGCATAAAAGTGAGAATAGATCTAAGCATTACCATCTTTGGTATTCAATTCATAAGTGGCTCACATAATAGATTCATAAGGTAATTTGATTTTCTTTCTAGGAAAGTGTTCCATGCCTTTCCTTAATGGAAATTGGAATCTAATATTTCCTTCCTTCATATCAATAATTGCACCAATCGTTCTAAGGAAAGGTCTACCAAGAATAATAGGACATGAAAAATTGCAATATATATCAAGAACGATAAAATCTACGGGCACGTAATTCCTATTTGCAACAATAATAACATCATTAATCCTTTCCATAGGTTTTTTATTAGTGGAATCCGCAAGGTGCAAGTTTAAAGAACAATCATCAAAATCACGGAAACCTAGCACATCACATAAGGTTTTTGGAATCGTGGAAACACTAGCACCCAAATCACACAAAGCATAGCATTCATGATCTTTAATTTTAATTTTAATAGTAGGTTCCCACTCATCATAAAGTTTTCTAGGGATAGAAACTTCTAATTCAAGTTTTCTTCATAAGATTGTATCAAAGCATCAACGATATGTTTGGCAAAAGCTTTATTTTGACTATAAGCATGAGGAGAATTCAACATGGATTGCAACAAGGAAATACAATCTATTAAAGAACAATTATCATAATTAAATTCCTTGAAATCCAAAGTAGTGGGTTCATTGCTATGTAAAGTTTTGATCTCTCCAATCCCACTTTTACCAAATTTAGCATCAAGATCTAAAAACTCCGAATCATTGGGACACCTTTTAACTAAAGTTGACTCATCTCCAGTCCCATCATTATCAAGATTCATATTGCAAAATAAATATTTAATAGGGGACACATCAATCACTTTTAGATCATCATCTTTATTTTCATGGAAACTAGAAGAACACGCTCTTGCAAAGCAATCTTTCTTAGCACGCATCCTAGCGGTTCTTTCTTTGCACTCATCAATGGAAATTCTCATGGTTTCGGGAGACTCATTGATATCATGCTTAGATGGAATAGATCTAAGTTTCAAAGAATCAACATCTTCTATCAATGTTCCTAACCAATTCATCAACTTTAAGCAATTTTTCTTCAAGCAAAGCATTGAAATTCTTTTGAGAGATCATAAATTCTTTAACACTATTCTCAAAATCAGAGGGAATCTTATTAAAATTTCCATAAGAGTTATTGTAGGAATTACCATAATTATTAGAGGAATTACTAGGGAACATCCTAGGATTAAAGTTTCCTCTATACGCGTTGTTACCAAAATTATTCCTACCAACAAAATTCACATCCATAGATTCATTATTTATCAATCAAAGTAGACAAAGGCATATCATTAGGATCAATAGGAGCACTCTTATTAGCAAACAATTTCATAAGTTCATCCATCTTTCCACTCAAAACATTAATCTCTTCTATCGCATGAACTTTCTTACTAGTAGATCTTTCGGTGTGCCATTGAGAATAATTAACCATAATATTATCTAGGAGTTTAGTAGCTTCTCCTAAAGTGATTTCCATAAAAGTGCCTCCCGCGGCCGAATCTAAAAGATTTCTAGAAGCAAAATTCAATCCGGCATAAAATTTTTGTTTGATCATCCATAAATTTAATCCATGAGTAGGGCAATTGCGAATCATTAATTTCATCCTCTCCCAAGATTGTGCAACATGTTCATGATCAAGTTGCTTAAAATTCATAATACGTTTCTAAGAGAGATGATCTTAGCGGGAGGAAAATACTTAGAGATAAAAGCATCTTTGCACTTATTCGATGAATCAATACTATTTTTAGGAAAAGACGAAAACCAAGTTTTAGCACGATCTCTAAGTGAAAACGGAAATAACTTCAATTTAACAATATCATTATCCATGTCTTTCTTCTTTTGCATATCACACAAATCAACAAAGTTGTTTAGATGAGTAGCAACATCTTCACTAGGAAGGCCGGAGAATTGATCTTTCATAACAAGATTCAACAAAGCAACATTGATTTCACAAGATTCAGCATCATTAAGAGGAGCAATCGGAGAGCTAAGGAAATCATTATTGTTGGTATTTGAAAAGTCACACAATTTAGTATTATCTTGAGACATTGTAACAAGCAATCCAACACACAAGCACACAAGAGGCAAGCGAAAGAGAGAGGCGGACGGGAAAGAGAGGGCGAATAAAACGACAAGGGTGAAGTGGGGGAGAGGAAAACGAGAGGCAAATGGCAAATAATGTAATGCGAGGGAGATGAGTTTGTGATGGGTACTTGGTATGTCTTGACTTGAGCGAAGACCTCCCCGGCAACGACGCCAGAAATCCTTCTTGCTACCTCTTGAGCACTGTGTTGGTTTTCCCTTTAAGAGGAAAGGGTGAGGCAGCAAAGTAGCGTAAGTATTTCCCCTCAGTTTTTGAGAACCAAGTTATCAATCCAGTAGGAGGCTCCTCACAAGTCCCTCGTACCTACACAAACAAACAAGAACCTCGCAACCAACGTGATAAAGGGGTTGTCAATCCCTTCACGGCCACTTGCGAAAGTGAGATCTGATAGAGATAATAAGATAAGATAAATATTTTTGGTATTTTTATGATATAGATTGGAAAGTAAAGATTGCAAAATAAAGTAGATCGGAAACTTACATAATAATAGATAGACCCGGGGGCCATAGGTTTCACTAGTGGCTTCTCTCAAGATAGAGTAAGTATTACGGTGGGTGAAAAAATTACTGTCAAGCAATTGATAGAAAGGTGCATAGTTATGAGATTATCTAGGCATGATCATGTATATAGGCATCACGACCGCAACAAGTAGACCGAAATGATTCTGCATCTACTACTATTACTCCACACATCGACCGCTATCCAGCATGCATCTAGAGTATTAAGTTCATAAGAACAGAGTAACGCATTAGGCAAGATGACATGATGTAGAGGTATAAACTCAAGCAATATGATATAAACCCCATCTTTTTATCCTCGATGGCAACAATACAATACGTGCCTTGTTGCCCCTGTTGTCACTGGGAAAGATCACCGTAAGATTGAACCCAAAGCTAAGCACTTCTCCCATTGCAAGAAAGATCAATCTAGTAGGCCAGACCAAACTGATAATTCGAAGAGACTTGCAAATATAACAAATCATACATAAAAGAATTCAAAGGAGACTCAAATATTTATCATAGATAAACTTGATCATAAACCCACAATTCATCGGATCTCGACAAACACACCACAAAAAGAGTTACATTGAATAGATCTCCAAGAAGATCGATGAGAACTTTGTATTGAGATTCAAAGAGAGAGAAGAAGCCATCTAGCTAATAACTATGGACCCGAAGGTCTATGGTAAACTACTCACAACTCATCGGAGAGGCCTTGGCGATGATGTAGAAGCCCTTCGTGATCAATTCCCCCTCCGGCAGAACGCCAGAAAAGGCTCCAAGATGGGATCTCATGAGTACAGAAGGTTGCGGCGGTGGAAATAGGTCTTTGTGGTGCTCCTGGTTGTTTTCGGGGTACAAGAGTATATATAGGAGGAAGAAGTAGGTCGGTGGAGCCACGAGGGGCCCACGTGGGTGGGGGGCGTGCCCACCCCCTAGGGCGCGACTTGCACCCTCGTGGCCGCCTCGGCTGCTTCTTGACGTCCACTCCAAGTCTCCTGTATTGCGTTTGTTCCAAAAAGATCACTCCCGAAGGTTTCATTCCATTTGGACTCCGTTTGATATTCCTTTTCTTCGAAACACTGAAATAGGCAAAAAAACAGCAATTTGGGCTGGGCCTCCGGTTAGTAGGTTAGTCCCAAAAATGATATAAAAGTGCATAGTAAAGCCCATAAACATCCAAAACGGGTAATATAATAGCATGGAACAATCAAAAATTATAGATACGTTGGAGACATATCATGCCTCGGCTGGAAATATTGAGAAACTTGGTTTTTTTAATTCCTGTAAATCCAAAACACGCCTGAAAATCATGAAACTTGGCATGGTGTCATGACATGGCACCAACATGTTGTGGTAAATTTTTCGGCCGAATTGGGACAAGCTTTGGTATAAGTTTCTTGCAAATCGGAGCTTCTCTCAAGAAGGCTCATGGTTTTGAGAGGGAACGTGCCACCTCTGTGTGCAAAATGACTTACTCTGCCTTCTCCCGCCTTGATTTTTTTACACAAGCAGCTTAGACCAAATAGGAGTTTCGTGCTAAATTTTGGAATTATTTTGGGTTCATTTGGCCTTTTTATACATTAATTGATTTTTCAGGCATTTAATGCACATAATTCAAATTTGAAGTACTAGAGCATGCTCTAGTGTGCAAAAGTTAGTTGGAAAATCATTTATGTGTACTTGGGAGAACTTCTAGGTCCCACGGAAGAAGTGGGAATGGAATTCAAACATCTAGGCGTCTTGCCTCGGCCAGAAACATCGAGAAACTTGGTTTTAAAATTCCCATAAATCCAAAACTCGTCTGAAAATCATGAAACTTGGCATGGTGTCATGACATGGCACCAACAAGCTGTGGTAATTTTTCTGTCTGATTTGTGAAGGCGCACACATTAACAATGAACAAAGTCATTTTGGAACAAGTGATGTCATGTTACACTTCGGAAGCACAAGTATTATTGAAACAATGAGCGTTCTACTTACCAATTGCGTGCTACCATGCATCCCTTTTTTTATTGGATAGGAGGTGCCATGCGGGGTAGCTATTTGATTACGGGAGGCGTGTGATCAGACCCCTGCACGTGCTCATCGGGACGAGAGCCCTGTGACCTCTAACCTCCGCCCACCTCCCTCCCAACGTCTCCATTAATGGCGCCCGAGCCCCTGTTTTACGGCAGGGCTATGTCTCACTTGACTGAGACTTAAGAGAGAAAAAGGAACATATGAAAAGAAAGTTTTGCACGGATCTTGATGTAAGATCCGACAGACCTATATAGCATCGACTGCAACTTATAGCAAGATCGATGAATATAAGGACGATGACAGTGGATAATAATTGTCTTACATATTTAGGAAGATAATTAAAAAAAGCCGAAAATACACAAGGGCAAAAGAAGAAGGAAGTCAACGATCTGGCTCGTTGATCTCTACTTTCTTGATGCGTTGCTGCAGGCCGCGGGAACTAGCCTCCGCGGCAAGCGACGATGAGATCTTTAGTGTCCTCAAGACATTGCTTGAGAGCATCCACGGATTCCTCCACCAGCCTTTGGCGCTCGATGCGGAGCATGTCATTCTCGTCCATAAGTTTCCCGACGATGACGCTGGTCCTCTTCAACAAGGCAATGGCCTCCTCCTGCTACTCCGCACTTCTGACGATCTTCGCCCTCAGCAGGTCGCGCTCGGCCCGGAGCTTCGCATTGCCCTCACTTAGTTGTCGGATGACGCCGGTAGCCTGTTCAACCGAGGCTTTCATGGCATCCAGCAACCTCGCCCAGCCGGTGATCTGATTGATCTACCTATGGGCGATCACATTCATGCGCTTGTAAGAGTCCTCGCCTGCCTGCGAGACATTTTCCCAGGCTGTCGCAGCACGGGAGGACATCGCTTCTGCATTGCAACGCCGCGGAACATCTCGGCTGCTTCCGCAGCGCGGCCGGGCCAGTCTGCGTCATCGATGGTGCGGCGGGACCTCCGGGCTGCTTCGACGGTGCGACATGACCTCTGTGCTGCTACGGTCATGCGGCGGGACATGTTGGCTGCTTTCGCGGCGAGGCGGGACATCTCTCGTGCTTCCGCTTCCATGCTCGCCTCTCCCTGGTGGTAATCTCTTGACCCAGAACTCACGCTGGCCATGGCAGATGCAAGTTAACAATGATGAATGACTTGTTTGTTTTTGTGGATGAGGAGTTGAGGAGGAATGTGCAGTCATCTTGGAGTAGTAGTATTTATAACCGAGTACTAATACGCTCCTAATGGGAAACCATTTAGGTTTTGATCGGTGTGAACATGTTTGCAATTAAATATAGCGTGGTAGTAATTTGGAATGTGACTGGACGCAGGCTCAAAATTTATGGATGGTTTTATAATTTCTAAGTGCAACACTATTCCCGGACGGCGTAACATGGGCACGCTTTCTCGGCCGTGTATGTGGCGTTTGCACCATAGGGTGCACCGCAATAGGCAATGTCAGCACACATCTTGTTCCAATAACCGTGCGCACTCATTATTACCATCGCGCACGCTTCTTTTAATTAGAACGTGTGCCCGTCTAGCCCACACACCTTGATCTATCTAACTGTTTCTGTTTGTTGTGGCTTATCGCAAATAGTTCATCCGTGTGAAGTGTATGCCGCCAATTGCAGACACTTTGATTTGGCTGACCGTTTCTGTTCTGTTGCCTAATTGTAAAGACTTAATCCTTCTGAAGCGTATGCCCTCAATCGCACACACTGCTCGTTTCTGTTATTCTGCCTCATCACAAACTGTTAATTCGAGTGAACTGTATGCCATATATCGCACACGCCTTCATCTGGCTGGCCGTTTCTGTTCTTCTTCCTCATCACAAACAATTAATTGAACTGAATCGTATGCCCTGCATCACAGACGCAACTAAAATCGTAACCGTGTTTGATGGCTCCGCCATGGCAAACATTTTGCATCTTTTTTGACGGTTTTTTCACATCACCGTTTGCGATTAATGCATCACACACAAATTCATCAAAGGGTCTCTGATCGTAGTGTCACGTTAGCAGCATCCTGCAGTAGTGAAATTTTACCTTTCCGCTTGGGAACCGCCGACAATATGTTTAACATGGAAGATATTGAAAATCCTCGGTCGTGACATTGACAGAAAAAGTACACCTCTCAAAATTATATTTATCTCTGATTTATGCTTGAAGCTCTTGCACCTCTGCAAATATCTGCTTCCCTCTGTGAAGGGCATGTCTATTTACTTTTATATTATTTACTTTTATTGTTGACTCATCACCTTATCAATTAAAGACCAGTCCTGAGAGTGCTATTGTCATTCTTATGCATTGTGTATAGTTAATATTGTGTGCATCATGACTGGATCTCTTCTACACTGAAAATTACAATGTATAGTCGTTGCTTGAAGTTTGGAGGTGCTCTGCATTTATGTTTTGCGGTCTCAGAAAGGGCTAGAAAGATACCATGTTATCATATTATATCATGATTGTTTTGACAAATTGTTGGCATTTGAGATATGTTATTATTGCTCACTAATTGATTATGTCATTGATATGAGTAAATGTGATTTCTAAGTGTTATCATTTACATTGTTAGTTTATGACCTTTGCTGCAAACTTGGGTGCTATTTAATCTTATATATAGATACAAGTACAAAAGAGTTCATAAAAGTTTTTGTTTATCTTTTTTAGTTTATCAGCTGAATTGCTTGAGGGCAAGTGACACGTCTCCAACGTATCTATAATTTTTGATTGCTCCATGCTACTTTATCTACTGTTTTGGACTATATTGGGCTTTATTTTCCACTTTTATATTATTTTTGGGACTAACCTATTAACCGGAGGCCCAGCCCAGAATTGCTGTTTTTTTGCCTATTTCAGTGTTTCGAAGAAACAGAATATCAAACGGAGTCCAAACGGAATGAAACCTTCGGGAACGTGATTTTCTCACTGAACGTGATCCAGGAGACTTGGACCCTACTCCAAGATGTAACAGAGGCGGTCACGAGGGTGGGGGGCGCCCCCTAGGGCGCGCCCCCTGCCGCGTGGCCCCCCTATTGCTCCACCGACGTACTCCTTCCTCCTATATATACCTAGGTATCCCCAAACAATCAGAACAGGAGCCAAAAACCTAATTCCACCGCCGCAACCTTCTGTATCCACGAGATCCCATCTTGGGGCCTGTTCCGGAGCTCCGCCCGAGGGGGCATCCACCATGGAGGGCTTCTACATCAACACCATAGCCCCTCCGATGAAGTGTGAGTAGTTTACTTCAGACCTTCGGGTCCATAGCTAGTAGCTAGATGGCTTCTTCTCTCTTTTTTGATCACAATACAATGTTCTCCACCTCTCTCGTGGAGATCTATTCGATGTAATCTTCTTTTTGCGGTGTGTTTGTTGAGACCGATGAATTGTGGGTTTATGATCCAACTTATCTATGAATAATATTTGAATCTTCTCTGAATTCTTTTATGTATGATTGAGTTATCTTTGCAAGTCTCTTTGAATTATCCTTTTGGTTTGGCCAACTAGATTGGTAGTTCTTGCAATGGGAGAAGTGCTTAGCTTTGGGTTCAATCTTGCGGTGTCGCTTCCCAGTGACAGAAGGGGCAGCAAGGCACGTATTGTATTGTTGCCATCAAGGATAACAAGGTGGTTTTTTTTATCATATTGCATGAATTTATCCCTATACATCATGTCATCTTGCTTAAAGCGTTACTCCGTTTTTAACTTAATACTCTAGATGCATGCTGGATAGCGGTCGATGAGTGGAGTAATAGTAGTAGATGCAAAATTGTTTCGATCTACTTGTCTCGGACGTGATGCCTATATACATGATCATACCTAGATATGCTCATAACTATGCTCAATTCTGTCAATTGCTCAACAGTAATTTGTTCACCCACCGTAGAATATCTATGCTCTTGAGAGAAGCCACTAGTGAAACCTATGGCCCCCGGGTCTATTCTCGTCATATCAATCTCCATTACTTCATTACTTGCTTTGTTTTTACTTTGCCTTTTACTTTTCACTTTGCATCTATATACCAAAAATACCAAAAAATATTATTTATCATCTCTATCAGATCTCACTCTCGTAAGTGACCGTGAAGGGATTGACAACCCCTAATCGGGTTGGTTGCGAGCAGCTATCATTTTGTGTAGGTAGGAGGGACTTGTGCGTGGTCTCCTACTGGATTGATACCTTGGTTCTCAAAAACTGAGGGAAATACTTATGCTACTTTGCTGCATCATCCTCTCCTCTTCGGGGAAATCCAACGCAGTGCTCAAGAGGTAGCAGCAAGCAATGAGTTAAGCTTGGCGGAGTTGACACGTCTCTATCGTATCTACTTTTCCAAACACTTTTCCTCTTGTTTTGAACTCTAATTTGCACGATTTGAGTGAAACTAACCCGGACTGACGCTGTTTTCAGCGGAACAACCATGCTGTTGTGTCGGGGAAACTGATCCACGAACACCTATGGGGCCGGCGGACCAGGCCCCTTTCGGTTCGGCGGGGGGCGGAGGTCGCACGAAGAGCAGATCGAGGCGAAGCACACGAGCAGTTTACCCAGCTTCGGAGCTCTCCGGAGAGATAATACTCCTACTACTGCTTGTCTGATTCTATTATGTTCTTGCTCGAGAGTGAGCTAAGTGTTTTCTGGCTTACGAATGAGTCGAACATCGAATGATCCGAACCCCCTCTACGTTGCGCATGGGCCTCTTTTTATACGCTAAAGGGGTCACCGACAGGTGGCAACGCAGAGAAGGGTACAAATGTAAAAAGCAAGGTGGTTGGTACAGTTACTTGTACAGTGTTTCCTACCTAACCCTGACGGCAGGGGACAAGGACATTAAATGCCCGTCTGCATCGCCCAAACAGTGTAGAAAGGTATCATCAGGGACGCCACCGCTCACCACGATAGCAGTCTTGTCAGCTTCGCATGCCACTGCGCACCGCTGGCTGCACAGCCACCCGCCACGCGCGCCTGGAATGGCCCCCAGAGCGACACGTTGGTGGATGTGCTGGAGCGTGGGCACAGAGTGGCCGCCTGCCGCGGCAAGCGCCTTGCCTCGGCCGTTGTCTTGTCGGACCCGGAAGCTTGTCGCTCACCGGGCCTCGAGATGCCTTGGTTGGTCTTCCCGGCAAGCTCCTCTTGCCGGGGCCTTGCTGCCTTGCCGGGACGCGTGGCGCGTCGCGGCAAGTTCCTTGGAATGCCTTGGTTGGCCTTCCCGGCAAGCTCCTCTTGCCGGGGCCTTGTCTCCTGAGCTTAAATACTTTGTTCTTGAATGGCTCCAAAGGAACCACGGAGGACCTTGGCGGTCGCCCGGCAAGCCTGGCCGCGGGGCGCTGCAACTGCCCGTGCACAAGTTCGGGGTACTAGGGTACCCCTACCCTAGTACACCGACAGGAGCCCCCGGGCCTGGGCCACACACGGTGCCGAGCGCTGTTGGGCCAGGCCCAAAACAGGGCACGGGCACACGCGGCCTGGGTTACGCCGAATCTCGCTCCGTATCCACCGCACCCTCCCCTAGCGGCACGCGTTGAATGCGGCATCGTGGGAGAGATCGTGGGTGGTTTCTTTATTCGGAAGGGCGAAACGTCCGCCCCCTCCCTCTTTATAAGCAGGGGAAATAGGGGCAGTTCGTTCCCCCTCGCTGGTTGCTACTACTCCATCTTCACAAACCTCCGCCGCTCCCCCCTTCTTCTCGAAGCCGAGAGAGAGCAGCACTCTGCCCCCCATTGCCACCAGCATCACCAACACCGTCGACCTCCCCCACCACCTCCGCCATGGCTCCGAAAGCCGACAAGGGGAAGGGCGTGAAGTCGGCCGAGGCGCAGCGGCTCGCGGCGCTGCGGAAGGAGCGGGCGATCTTCTCCCCCCAGCTCGGCGCGAAGGAGCTGAGGGAGTACTTCTACCTCTTCTGGGCGATGGAGACGCGAGCGCATCCGTGCACGAGGGTACTCCCGGCTGCCGCTTCTGAACTGGCTCCAAACGGGTACCCATTCTTCGCGCTGTTCTTCTATTGCGGGATCTGCCCGCCCTTCTCGGAGAACTTCTGTGACATAATGAACACCTACGGGCTCCGCCTCCTTGATTTCACTCCCAACACCGTTCTGACCATGGCAGTTTTCGCACATTTGTGCGAAAACTTTGTCGGAGTCCATCCCAATGTAGCCCTTTTCCGCCACTTCTTCATGCCTCGGGTCGAGAGAGGAGAGCCGCTTGCCGGAGGGATCGCCTGGATCTCGAGAGTCGGCAAGAAGGAGGCGTATCTGGAGGGTAGCTCCGCAGCAAGTGGGAGGAGTGGAGAGCGGAGTGGTGTTGGATCGTCGAGGAGAACCCGCAGCCGTTCACTGCCGTGCGCCAAGCCCCCATAGTGCGTGGTAATGATTGGAGTAACATGGCCCCGGAAGACGAGAGGCTGAAGATCGCCATCACCAGGATCCTTCGCCTCAGGCTTGCCGGGCTCACTGTAGGCGCTGTCGGCGCAGATTTCCTTCGCCGCCGCATCGCCCCTCTACAGGAGAGGGGGAGGCCCGCCTGGGAGTTCAAGAACTCGGCGGACATCATGAGGCTGCGGCCGGGCCTCAACTTCAATTTCACCGTCCTGGAGATGGATGTGATGCTCCTGGAGTTGTTCAAACGAGATCCCCAACATCCATTCATGCTGCCGAGGAGCGTCGTTCCGCTGTGCAACAATTTGTCGCTTGATCGGATGCGCGCGATGATGCTGTTGTGCGATTCACACGGAATCGCCCCAACTTGGCAAGAACCCGCGGATGACGTCGTGCAAGCATTCTTCGACGACTTGGTAGAAGTGCCGATCCGCGCCGACAAACAGAAAAGCCTCACCCGCGACACTACCGACGCGGAGCTGCAGCGCATCGCCACTAGGGCGGAGGAGGCTGCGGCAGCAGCTGCCACGGGCGCGTTTGGGTTCATCGTGGAGGAGGCGGAGGCGGCAGAGGCGGCAAACCTTGCCGAGCGCGTGGAGTTTGTTGGCGAGGAAGATCTTGCCGGCTCTGAAATTGAGCCGAGCGAGGCCGGCGAGGAAGAGCCCGAGCCTTCAGACAACTTGCCGCAGGCGGAGCCCCCGGCCCCGCCAAGAAGGCGTCTCCGCAGGGCCGGGGACGTAGCGGGGCGGCAAACGAGCCAACAGCCGCCAAGCCGTGCGACGCGCTCTACCGCGGCAAGCAATGTTGCCGCGGGAGCGCCTCACGCTGCTGCGGCAACTGGAGCGGGATCTTCCCGGTCCACCACCACTGCCCCTGCCAAGCGAGCAAGGGATCCTACTCCTCCGCCTCGCCGCACCGGATGGGAGCCGGACTTCGATCTTTCCGCGCTCAGCTCCGACGAGGAGTAAGAAGAGTAAGTTTCTTTGGTGTTCTTGTAGCTCTTCAACTCTTGCTGTTTTTGTCTTGTATCTGACTTGCTTCAATCTAAACCTATTCCTTTTCACGACGCTGGCCCAGAGAGCAGCGAAGAGAGCCAAGGCCGCGGTGATCTTCATCGAGGATGACCACCGTGTCAGCAGGGGGTGTGTCCAAGACCACATTGACGGACCCGGCAACCACTCCCCAAAGCAGCCCCGAGCGTAAGTTCATAGTTTGCTTCCTGCTGTCAGGCGCGCATGAGTGCTTTTTCCTCTACTGACATCTTGACCGCTGATTTGTGTAGGAGCAGAACAGCCACATCAGGAGCGCCCGGAAGCTGGTCCCGAAGCGCCATCTGCTTCGACTACACCGCCAAGGGAGGAGTCCCCGGCAAGGGAGCGCTCTCCAGCAAGGGAGAACTCTCCGGCAAGGGGCAGCTCTATGGCAAGGGACAGCACCAACGACCCTGCGGCGGCTGAGACCGCAACTGCAGATCTTGGTACAGGTAATCCACTCGTCTAAGAACTTCCCTTGGGTTCTTCTTCTTCTGATCTTCTTCTTGCATATACTTCCCTTGACGAGGAGGTGCTCGCCTCCGCTGGGCTGTCGTTGGTCGATGCGCCAAGCAGCAGCAGTGGCGAGCCTGAGGAGGAGCAGCTGCTGCGGAAGCTGCTGTCACTCTACCGCGCATGACAAGCCAAGCTGGCTTCCCGGGAAGCGCTTGTCGCGAAGGCGGGAGTCGATATGGAGAAACGCGCGGAGGAGCTCCGGGGCCTCAATCAAGAAGCTCTCCGGTCCCTGGCACAGGAGCGGGAGCGTCTCGCCGAGGAGCGTACGACCTTCCTTCTCGAGAAGGCCGAAGCTGAGGAGGAACAAAGGCTCGCTGCCGAGAAGCAGTCCGCGCGAGAAGGCGAGTTGGTGCAGCGGAAGGCCAACCTCGACAGCTACGAGGAGGAGCTTGCCGAGCGTGAGCAAGCGATTGGCGGGGCGCTCAAGGAAGCAAAGGACACTGCTGCAGCTGCCGAGGCCGCCAAGAAAGAGCTGGAGGCGAAGGTGGCGCTGCTGGAGGCCAATATCAGGAAGAGCGGCGAGGAGCTTGCCGCGCTCAAGCGTGAGCGCGAGAAGGATGCTGCCGCCCATGGTGAGCTGCAGGGTCTTCTCGCTGAGAGGAACAAGGAGCTCAGCGCCGCCAAGGACTCCAACGCGGATCTCGAGTTGAAGCTGGCTACGCTGACTTAGACGCTGGACGCCACCAAGGAGCGAGAGGTGACCTTGTCGGAGAAGATCAAGGCCGACGCGGCGCTGTTGGCGAGCATCGCTATTACCCAGAACTCATTTAGAGAGACTGTGGAGCACTGGACCAAGGGTCTGGTGAATATCGCCGCAGTCATCGACGGGGAGCTGGCGCAGCTGGGGATGGAGGACTTTGGGTATCCTTCCGACGAGCATCTCCAACCCAGCGCCAAGCTCAGCCTATTCTTCAAGGGCGTGGAGATGGCACTCCAGTGACTCCGGGAGAGGATTCCAAAGCAGCTAGCCGACGAGTCGCGCAGGATCTCCGCAGGAGCTCTCCAGAAGGTGCTGATGAAGGTGGCCTTCCGCAATCCAGGCCTCAACCTCACCAACGTCCTCAAATCCTTGCCGCCGGATGCCGATCTGGACGCGCTCAAGGCCCTTGTCGCACCCATTGTGGACAAGGTGAGCGAGATCAAGAGGGTCGAGGGCGATCGTGTAGACTAGGCCGCCCATTTTGTCTTTCTCCTTGTCGCTGCTAGCCATATTATAAGATCAATCTGTTAGAGCTGCGACAAGTTATTTTGTAATATAACTCTATTTCTGTTATCAATTGCTACGTTATTTCCTTTACTAGATTCCTTCCCTTGTATATTTTTACCCTATGCTTTTAGGGAACTTGTCGGCGCAGGCACCCGAGCCGCGAGCGCTGAGTGCGGGACGTCAGCAGCCTGCTGGCGGTGCCGCTTCCGACAAGAAACCTTGTCGCGACTAGTTGCAGCACAGTTAAGTTGTTGAGCGGACTCGAAACAAAGTAAGGGCGCAACTAGCTACGAGTTGGTTCCTCCGCGCACAGGTTTTCCATACAAAGCACGGTCGTTTGAGGAAGATAACTTAAAAATTTAAAACTAATTGCTCAAACTTTGGCAACTTAGCTTTTCTGTCGTTTGCTTCCCGGCAAGGCGAAACTTGCTTGAACGACGCCTGGTCCATATCATAACCTTCTCCTCCCCCCCGGCAAACTTGTATGCGAGGGAACCTTCTTTTCCTTTGTTGAGAAAAAGAAAGAAGAGGAAAATAAAAATATGGAGCCCTTCGGCTTGTTATTGCTTACCGGGTGTAGGTGCTGCACAAAGTGTCAGATAACGCATGCAAGAAAGAATATAATGCATGAAATTGACAAGATGTGCGGAGCACATGAGCTTTACTTATGCACGGGATCTGCGCCCGGCTTTGTACAAAGGATTACATGCAACATCGGCAAGACTTGTACAAAAGGTGGTTGCCGGAACGGGTTCCGGCAACCGCGCCCTACGGGTAAAACTTACGAAGATGCTCAATGTTCCAGGAGTTGCTCACCGGAGTGCCATCTTCGGTCTCAAGGCGGACAGCGCCGGTCCTAGTGACTCGTTTCACCCGATAAGGGCCTTCCCTCTTCGGCGTCAACTTGTTGGAATTCTTGGCGTACTGAACACGCCGAAGAACAAGGTCGCCTTCCTCGAAGCTTCTGGAATTAACTTTGCGGCTATGGTAGCGGCGCAAAGCTTGCTGGTATCGAGCAGCTTGTACAGCAGCCTGAAGATGATCCTCCTCAAGGAGCAGTGCGTCATCTTGTCGCAGCTGCTCTTGCTCAAGCTTATCATAAGCGAGCACTCGAGGTGATCTGTATACGAGTTCCGCAGGAAGAACTGCCTCTGCTCCATAGACTAGAGCGGAAGGTGTTTGGCCAGTGGCTTGATTTGGCGTCGTTCTGATCAACCAAAGAACCACCGGCAGCTCCTCGATCCAGTTTCTTCCGCACTTGCGCAGCCTGTCGAAAGTTCTGGTCTTGAGCCCGCGCAGCACTTCAGCGTTTGCCCTCTACGCTTGACCGTTGCTTCTTGGATGAGCAACAGAAGCGAAGCAGACCTTGGCGCCAAGATCTTGGACGTACTGCATGAAGGTGCAACTCGTGAATTGTGTGCCGTTGTCGATGATGATCCTGTTAGGGATCCCGAAACGGCAAACAATCGACCTGAAGAACTTGACTGCTGACTGTGCTGTCACCTTCCTCACTGGTTCCACTTCCGGCCACTTTGTGAACTTGTCGATTGCAATGTACAAGTACTCAAAGCCCCCGACAGCTCGGGGGAAGGGGCCGAGGATGTCGAGCCCCCAGACCGAAAATGGCCAGGATAAAGGGATCGTCTGGAGAGCTTGAGCTGGCTGGTGTATCTGCTTGGAGTGGAACTGGCATGCTTCACACTTGGTTACTTGTGCAGTTGCATCCTGGAGGGCTGTCGGCCAAAAGAAACCTTGCCGGAAAGCTTTGCCAGCAAGTGCTCTTGCGCCAATGTGGTTGCCACATATGCCTCCATGTATCTCTGCCAACAGCTTTTGTCCGTCTTCCCGGCAAATGCACTTCAATTTCACACCGTTGAGTCTTGTTATGTACAGTGTGTCGTCGACAAACTGGTACATACTCGACTACCGGGCTACTTTTTCCGCTTCTTCTTGCTCTTCGGGAAGTTCTCCTGTTTGAAGGAAATGGACAATCTGCTGTGCCCATGCTGGAGCTTGTGGCTCGACAACAAGGACTAAAGGCACATCTGCTGCTGCGGGAACATCCGCTTCTACGGCGAGAACCTGCGGCTCAGCCGGAGCTTGATGTTCCCCGGCAAGCTTGCCGGAGCAAAGCTTGTCGGGAGCGTCTGCTGCGACGGAACAAACCATAAGGCTTGCCGGAGCAAACCGCTCCTCAGCATCCTTGGCGTTGATCTTGGGGACTTTCTTGGCGGCGACTTTGGGGAGCTCTGCCGGAAAGTAGTCACGAGAAATCAACTTCCTCTTCTTGCTCTGTCCAGTTGATGGTGTTACAGATGGTTGAGTCAGCTTGAGCACAAAGATCCCTGGTTCCACAGGTAACTTTAGTGCGGCGCACTTCGACAGGCCATCAGCAATGTCATTCTGAGCTCTTGGAACATGTTCCATCTGCAGGCCGTCAAAGTGTTCTTCTAGCTTTCTCACTTCATCAACATACGCTTCCATCAATGGACTCTGATAGTTCTTGTTCACTTGCCGGACGACAAGCTGTGAGTCACCCCTGACAATGAGCTTCTTGATCCCAAGGTCTGCTGCGATCCTGAGACCGGCAAGCAATCCTTCGTACTCTGCAGTATTGTTGGTTGCTTGCTCCTTGGGAAAGTGCATCTGGACTACGTACTTGAGGTGCTCTCCGGTGGATGCGACAAGCAGCACGCTCGCACCGGCACCTTACAGCGAGAAGGCACCATCAAAGTACATCAGCCACTCTTTGCTTGCCTCCTTGACGGGGATGCTCGTCTCTGGAATTTCTTCGCCTGGTGTTGGCATCCACTCTGCTATGAATTCTGCCAATGCTCTGCTTTGGATAGTTGAAGTGCTTTCAAACTTGAGGCCAAAGCTTGACAGTTCCAGCGCCCACTCGACAATCCTGCCTGTCGCTTCTGGATTTTGCAGTATCCTCTTCAGCGGAAAGCGAGTGACGACTGTGATCTCATGTGCTTGGAAGTAATGGCGCAGCTTTCTCGAGGCCATGAGGAGGCCGAAAAGCAACTTCTGCATGCCAGAGTACCTTAACCTAGCCCCCTGCAGAAGGGAACTGACAAAGTAAACTGGACGCTGCACCATTCTCTTCTGCATCTTATCATGCTCCTGCGCAGATCCATCCTTGTCGGGACCAGAGCTTGTCGGCGAAGCCCCCTGCTTGTCGCTGGATGCATCTGCCATGGTTGCTGGCTCATCATCTGCCTCCCTCTCCGCCACTAACGCAGCACTAACCACTTGATTGGTTGCCGCTATATACGACAGCAACTTCTCTTGTGGCTTAGGTGCGACAAGTGTTGGAGTGGAGCGCAGGTATCTCTTCAAGTCCTGCAGCGCAGCCTCCGCCTCCGGAGTCCATTTCATTGGACCTGCCTTTTTCAATATTTTGAAAAATGGCAGGGCGCGCTCAGCAGATCTAGAGATAAACCTGCTGAGAGCAGCCACGCAACCGGCAAGCCTTCGTACATCCTTGACGCGCTTTGGTGCTTCGATCTGCTCAATGGCCTTGATCTTGTCGGGATTGGCTTCAATCCCTCGCTGAGATACGAAGAACCCGAGAAGCTTGCCGGAAGGGACTCCAAACACGCACTTCTCGGGGTTAAACTTGAGGTTGATCTTGTGCAGATTTGCAAATGTTTCGTCCAAATCTTGAATCAGGGTCGCCCTATCCTTGCTCTTGACCACTATGTCATCCATGTAGGCTTCCACATTTCTATGCATCTGCGGCTCAAAAGCGTGGTGGACTACCCTTGCAAATGTTGAACCAGCATTCTTCAAACGGAAAGGCATCCGTACGAAACAGTATGTGCCACACGGGGTGATGAATGCAGTCTTCTCCTCATCCTCTTCTGCCATGAAGATCTGATGATATCCTGAGTATGCATCAAGAAATGAAAGCAAATCACATCAGGCCATGGAGTCAACAATCTGGTCAATGCGCGGCAAGGGAAATGGGTCTTTGGGACAAGCTTTATTAACATCAGTGAAGTTGATACACAGCCTCCATTTCCCATTAGCCTTGCGCACGACAACAGGATTGGCCAACCACGTGGGATGGAGCACTGCTCTGACAAAGCCTGCTACTTCCAACTTCTTGATTTCTTCTGCGATGAATTCTTGGCGCTCCACTGCATGTTTCCTGACTTTCTGCTTGACGGGCCATGCATGAGGACAGACGGCAAGGTGGTGCTCAATTACTTTCCTGGGAACACCGGGGATGTCAGACGGTTGCCACGCAAAAATGTCGACATTCGCCCGCAGGAAAGCTACGAGCGCGCTTTCCTATTTGCGGTCGAGAGTGGCACTGATGGTGAAGGTACCACCAGTGCCGTCCTCCTTGGCGGACACCTTCTTGGTCTCAGGTGGAGCTGCCATTGCCTTCTTACACTTGCCGGTGGAGCTCGATGGTGCGTCCTCGACGGTAGCGCAGCACTTCGAAGAGGTGTGCTTGCCGGAGTGGGCATCAGAGCTCTTGCCGGACTTGGTCTTCTTCTTCCCCCCGGGAGCTTCAGCGGCAAGTGATTTGCGATCTGCTGCGGCTGTTGCCTCCCGGTAGATCTTGTCGGCACAGATAAGGGCATCCTTCTTGTCGCGAGGGACAGAGATGACACTTATCGGGCCTGGCATCTTCAGTATGTTGTATGCATAGTGAGAGGCTGCCATAAACTTGGCAAGTGCTGGACGGCCAAGGATTCCATTGTAAGGTAATGGAAAGTCGGCAACGTCAAAAGTGACCCTCTTAGTCCTGAAGTTCATCTCGCTGCCAAATGTTACTGGCAACGTGATCTTTCCCTTCGGCTTGCTCCTTCCTGGGTTGATTCCTTGAAATGTACCGGTCTCTTCGAGCTCGCTGTCAAGGATCTGGAGTTTCTGGAGCACCGCGGAGGAGATCAGGTTCAAGCCGGCCCCGCCGTCAACTAACATCTTGGTGACCTTGAGGTTGCGGATAGTTGGTGAAACCAACATCGGCAAGCACCCGACCGCAGTTACGCAATCAGGGTGGTCCTCAATATCAAAGATGATAGGCGTGCCCGACCATTTCAGAGGCCTGCGTGACTCGACGGGTGGTTCTGCTGCATTAACTTCCCGCACCCATTGCTTAAGCTGGCGGTGCGAAGTATGCAGAGAAGCACCGCCATCAACGCACAGGACCTCTGTGGCTTTCTGGAACTCCTGCTCATCAGTCTCCTCATCATCCATGTCTTCATCGTCATTGTCATCTTCATCCTTGTTGCGGCCGCGAGGAGGTCTGTCTCCTTGCCGCTGCTTGGCCTTGCCGTGGCGTCCTCCTCGGCCGAGACGTTTCTTGCCGGATCCCCCAGCACCTTCTTGGGCCTTCTCCTTGTCGCGCCGCTCGTATTCAGCTTTCTGTTGCTCAACAAGCTGCTCGACTTTCTTGCAGCTCTGGAGATCGTGGCCCTTGGTGCGGTGGATCTTGCAATACTGCTTGTTGGTGCCGTCCTGCTTGTCAGCAACCGCCACAGCCTCTGCGGTAACCTCCTTGCCGGAGTCACCAGCTTTGGCTTTCTTGGCGCCACCACCGTTGCCAGACTGCTCGACAACTAGCACCTCTTTTCCTTTCTTCCTCATGTTGTTCCGCCGCCGGTTTTTCCTTGCCAGGGCTGCATCCTCACTGTCAGATCCTCCTGCTGCTATGTTCTCTCCGGGGAGTCTCCTCCCTTCCTCAGCACGTGCACACTTGTCGGCCAGGGCATATAGCTCACTGACGTCTTGGATCTTGCACATCGCCATCTCCTCCCGCATCCTGCGATTCCGCACGTTTTGATGGAATGCGCTGATCACCGCGACAGGGTGGACATCTGGGATGTTGTGCTGCACGCTGTTGAATCTCTGAATGTACTTGCGCAGGGGCTCTCCTTCCTTCTGGGCGAGCAGATGAAGGTCACTCTCTTGGCCATGAGGCTTGTGGCCCCCTGTGAAGGTGCCGAAAAACTGATGGCACAGATCAGCCCAAGAGGATATGGAGTTGTCCAGCAAGTGCATGAGCCAGGATCTGACGTTGGGCTTGAGCACCAGTGGGAAGTAGTTGGCAAGGATCTTGTCGTCCCGTCCCCCGGCAGCCTGCACCGCAATGGTGTATATGCTGAGGAACTCCGACGGATGCATCTTGCCGTCGTACTTCTCCGGTACGTCTGGCTTGAAGTTCTTCGTGCTGGGCCACTGGACTTGCGGCAGCTCACAGGTGAATGCAGGGCAACCTACCGCGTACGGCAGATCGCCTGGTTCCCCTGGCGCATGCATGTCAACAAAGGGCCCAGCGCGCTTGTCGGATTGACGTCGCGCTTCTCTTCGGCGCTCGATGCGAGTACGAGCGTCTTCTTGTTGTCGATCGTGAAGAACTTGGCGCTGATCGCGACGAGCTCATGGATCCGACGATGCGGTGGAGTCGCTGTCGAGGTGGATCCGGCGAGTCGGCGATCTTGGCCTTCGGGGTGGTGATTGCATGGTGGTTGCACCCCCACCAGTTTCGTCGCCACCGGCTCGCCCCTGGCAACCCTGCCGCGGCAGCGACGCGCTCGGCTGCCGTGGAGTGTCGCCGTTGGCGTAGCCAATGAGACTCTGAATGGTGGCCCTCCATTCGTCGATCTTGTCCGACGTCGGAGGGTAATCCAGGAGCAGTTGAGCTTGCGCCAAAGCTTCTGCCGGAGTGGTGGGTGGCAGTGGCGGACGGCGCGAGGAGCGGGATGTGCTCGGACTTCTAACTATGTTAGAAGGAGCATTATCCCGTCCGGGCGACCGTGTCTCGCTCATGCTATCACGTTGGAGTGCATGCTGGTCTTGAGCGCCCCGGGATCCACCAGCTTGATCTTGGCCCGACAAACGTATGGTACTGCGAGTACCATGACGCTGTCGGTCCTGCGCCTCCTCAGATGGGCACGGAACAAGCGCGGACGTCGAGGTCTGCACCGCCTTGACCTTGGACGTGGCAGCGTCGTGAGCTTCCTCGTCGACGTCCGTCCTTCCGCCGACGTCTACCCCACCACCCGTTTGCTCCGGTGGCGGCGGGATCGACGCGGACGGAACAGCTGCCTCCGAAGCTTTCTTCTTCGGTGGCATGTTGATGAAGAAAAATGAAGAGCTAGCTCATGTGAACACCGGATCAGGTTCACGCAATCTCGACGCCCCCTACCTGGCGCGCCAAAGATGTCGGGGAAACTGATCCATGAACACCTATGGGGCCGGCGGACCGGGCCCCTTTCAGTTCGGCGGGGGGCGGAGGTCGCACGAAGAGCAGATCGAGGCGAATCACACGAGCAGTTTACCCAGCTTCGGAGCTCTCCGGAGAGATAATACTCCTACTGTTGCTTGTCTGATTCTATTATGTTCTTGCTCGAGAGCGAGCTAAGTGTTTTCTGGCTTACGAATGAGTCGAACCTCGAATGATCCGAACCCCCTCTACGTTGCGCATGGGCCTCCTTTTATACGCTAAAGGGGTCACCAACAGGTGGCAACGCAGAGAAGGGTACAAATGTAAAAAGCAAGGTGGTTGGTACAGTTACTTGTACAGTGTTTCCTACCTAACCCTGATGACAGGGGACAAGGGCATTAAATGCCCGTCTGCATCGCCCAAACAGTGCAGAAAGGTATCGTCAGGGATGCCACCGCTCGCCACGATAGCAGTCTTGTCAGCTTCGCATGCCACTGCGCACCGCTGGCTGCACAGCCACCCACCACGCGCGCCTGGAATGGCCCCCAGAGCGACACGTTGGTGGATGTGCTGGAGCGTGGGCACAGAGTGGCCGCCTGCCGCGGCAAGCGCCTTGCCGCGGCCGTTGTCTTGTCGGGCCCGGAAGCTTGTCGCTCACCGGGCCTCGAGATGCCTTGGTTGGTCTTCCCGGCAAGCTCCTCTTGCCGGGGCCTTGCTGCCTTGCCGGGACGCGTGGCGCGTCGCGGCAAGTTCCTTGGAATGCCTTGGTTGGCCTTCCCGGCAAGCTCCTCTTGCCGGGGCCTTGTCTCCTGAGCTTAAATACTTTGTTCTTGAATGGCTCCAAAGGAACCACGGAGGACCTTGGCGGTCGCCCAGCAAGCCTGGCCGCGGGGCGCTGCAACTGCCCGTGCACAAGTTCGGGGTACTAGGGTACCCCTACCCTAGTACACCGACATGTTGTTTTTTGTGCAGAAATAAAAGTTCTCTAAACTGGACGAAACTTTTTGGAGATTTTTATCGAATATATGCAAAATACTAGATCCAACACCCACCAGAGGAGGGCCACCTGTTGCCCACAAGGCAACAATGTGCGGCCACCCCCCGGCGCGCCCTGATGCCTTGTGGGGCCCACGTGGCTCGCTGACCCTAATCTCAAGCCATAAATCCTTTTCCCTGAGAAAAAAATAGAGAAGAAGTTTCATCGTGTTTTACAAATTGGAGCCATTGCCACCTCCTGTTCTTCATCGCGAGGGCGGATCTGGAGTCCGTTCGGGGCTCCGGAGAGGTGGATTCGTTGCCACCATCATTACCAACCCTTCTTCGTCACCAATTTCATGGCGCTCACCACCGGGAGTGAGTAATTCCTTCATAGGTTTGCTGGACGGTGATGGGGTTGGATGAGATTTATCATGTAATCGAGTCAATTTGTTATGGCTAGATCCCTAGTATCCACTATGTTCTAAGATTGATGTAACTATGACTTTGCTATGCTTAATGCTTGTCACTAGATCTCGAGTGCCATGATTTCAGATCTGAGCCCTCTATGTTTTCATGAATATATTTGAGTTCTTGATCCTATCATGCAAGTTATATGCACCTATTACGTGTTATGATCCACATACCCCCAGGTGATAATAATTGGGATCTTTTCGGTGATTATCGTAGTTTGATGAGTTCATGTATGCACTATGTGTTAATGCTTTGTTTGGGTTCTCTATTAAAGAAGGCCTTAATATCCCTGAGATTTTCTGATGGACCACGCTGCCACGGGAGTGTAGGACAAAAGATGTCATGCACATTCTTATTATAAGCACATATGACTATATACAGAATACATGCCTACATTACATTGATGAATTTGAGCTATTGTGTATTGCCCTAGGTTGTGACTGTTATATGATGAATGTCATCCAACACAAATATCCATCATTGATTCAATGCTTATGCTTTTTGCATATTGATCTTTGCTAAGTTACTTTTGTTTTTGTTGTTGCTGTTACAATCACTGCAAAACTGATACTGATACTGTTACTACTTCTATCAAACTATCATACTATTGCACTACTAAACACTTTGCTGTAGATATTTAGTTCTCCAGGTGTGGTTGAATTGTAAACTCAACTACTAATACTTGCAAATATTCTTTGGCTCCCCTTGTGTCGAATCAATAAATTTGGGTTAAATACTACCCTAAAAACGGTTGCGATCCCCTATACTTGTGGGTTGTCAAGACCTTTTTCTGGCGTCGTTGCCATGGAGCATATCTCTATTTGTTGAGTCACTTGGGAATTATATCTGTTGATCACTATGAAGAATCTGAAAGACAGTAGAACCAAGATCGTACCCTCTAAGACGAGGGGAGGTAAGGAACTACCATCTAGCTCTGCACTTGATCCACCTTCTGTTTTGAGTAGGCTTGCAGCACAACCACCTACTATACAATCTGATATGTCATAAGTTATTGATGATGCTACTTCTTCTATGAATGATGCTATTGATTATGCTAGTACTCTGCTTAATGAAACTGTGCCACTAGGTGAATTTCTTGATGAACAAATTGCTAAAGCTAAAGAACTTGAAGCTGATGAAATTTATGATTCACCATTAGGCTTAGCTCTGCTAGAGTTGAAATGCCTAAGATACCTAAGGGTTATGTTATGGATGGGGAGATAGCTAGAGAATTTTGTGCTTCTAATGATAGAGATGATGTTAAGAAATTACTGAGTAAGTTGAAAGAAAAATCTATGATGGAGACAATGAAATATGATCCTAAATTTTCTAATTCTCCCATCTTTGTTACTGATAAGGATTATGAATTCTCTATCGATCTTGAGTTAATTACTTTGGGTGAATCTGATCCTTTCCATGGTTACGAAACTGCAATTGTTGTGGCACATCTTACTAAGTTAAATGACATAGATACCCTGTTTGCTCAGGAGGAAAAATTTGCTATTACTATATCCTTAAGGTGTTTCCTTTCTCATTAAAGGGTGATGCTAAGAAATGGTTTAATACTCTTGCTCCTAGTTGTGTGCATAGTCCCTAGGATATGATATATTACTTCTCTCAAAAATGTTTTCCTGCTCATAAGAAACAAGCTGCCTTACAGGAAATATTTAACTATGTGCAAATTAAAGAAGAGAATCTCCCTCAAGCTTGGGGGGGGGGGGAGCTTCTCCAATTACTTATTGCTTTGCCTGATCATCCTCTTAAGAAAAATGAAATACTTGATATCTTTTATAATGGACTAACAGATGCTTCTAGGGTCTACCTAGATAGTTGTGCTGGTTGTGTTATAAGGGAACAAACTATTGAAAAGGCCAAAGAATTATTGAATAATATATTGAGAAATGAAAATGATTGGACACTTTCTGAACCACCACCTAAACCAACTCCGAAGAAGAGAGGCATTATATTCCTAGGTTATGAAGATATACAAAAGCCAAAGAAATCTATGAAAAGAAAGGGTATTAAAGCTGAAGATGTTAAGAATTTACCACCTATTTATAGAAATACATGGACTCGATATCCCGACATAGGTAGTGAAAGTAAATTTTCTTTATAGATTTGATGAAGGTGATATTCCTTATAATAAATGTGCTAGTCAATGCTTGGATGAATTTTATAATTACATTGTTAAGCAAGAACATTTCAATATGTATGTTAAAAATCAATTGAAACATAATGCTATCAGGTTTGATCGCTTGAGTGACTTGATGTTCAGAATTTCTAATGATGTTAAAGGTTTAGGTAAACATACATCCATGGTCCATACTCAGTTAGAACAAGTTGCTAAGTCCCAAAATGATTTGCTTAATGAGATGAATAATAAAATGAATGATCATGCTGTTAGAGTAATGACTAGAGGAGGTAAAATGACTGAGGAGCCACTATATCCTAAGGTCATCCTAAAAGAATTGAGCAAGATTCTCAGAGGATTAATATTGATGCACCTAGTTCATCTAAGAATAAAAAGGAAAAGAAAAATGATAGAACCTCACATGCTTCTAGTGAACTTGAGGTAGAAAAACCTTCTGAGAATAGTAATGATGTTTCTATTTCTGATGATGTGACACAATCTGGTAATGAAAATCCACCTAGTGATAATGATCATGATGATGTTCACGTTGTCGTTGAACCAGATAATGATAAAGAACTTGATAATGATGTAGAAATAGAACCTGTTGTTGATCTATATAACCCGCCTCCTAAAATTAAAAGATATGATAAAAGATATTTCATTGCTAGAAAACATGGTAAAGAAAGAGAACCATGGGTTAAAAAGCCCATGCCTTTTCCTACTAAGCCTTCGAAAAATAAGCATGACGAGGACTTTGAGCGCTTTGTTGAAATGCTTAGACCTATCATTTTGCGCACTCGCTTGACTGGTATTTTGAAAATGCCTCCATATGCTAAGTATATGAAAGATATTGTCACCAATAAAAGAAAGATACCTGAAGCTAAAATTTCCACCATGCTTGCAAATTATTCTTTTAAATGTGGAGTACCTAAGAAGCTAGGAGATCTAGGAATACCTACTAATACCATGATCCATTAAACAAAGGTATGTCAAAACTGCTTTATGTTATTTGGGAGAAGGTGTTAGTGTTATGTCTTTCTCTTTATATAGAAGACTTGATTTGAATAAGCTCACACCTACTAAAATATCTTTGCAAATGGCTGATAAATAAACTACTATTCCTATTGGAATTTGTGAGGATGTGCCTATTGTAGTTGCAAACGTTACTATCTTGACAAACTTTATTATATACTTGATATGCCCGAGGATGACAACATGTCAATTATCCTTGGTAGACCCTTTTTGAATACTGCAGGGGCCGTTATTGATTGCAACAAAAGCAATGTTACTTTTCATGTGAATGGTAATAAGCATATAGTTTAGTTTCCAAAGAAACAACTCCAAGTGATTGGTATCAGTTGTATTGAAAAAGTTCCAAAAATTACTATTGGAGGTTTTCAATACCCTCTTCCTAGTATAAAAAAGAAATATGAAACTCTTATTGTTGGGGAGATGCATACCCCCATTGAGGTAACCCAGTGTTATACGAAGATTCTTCAATTTCATGTTACTCAGAAATAGTTTATTAATAAGACCTGATCAACCATATTAATGGATTCTTTTTGAGGGGTATGTGGTCGATGAATTTAGTAGGCACAACCTTCTGTAATCTTAGTTTGCTCTCTGTTACTTATAGTTTAATAAAGTAAAATGCCATGATTATCCTGTTTTTTGAATTATTCGTGCAATAAAAAATGGCCCAAAAAATAAAGACGCTCAGAATATCATAAAATTTTAACATGATTTTTTTGGAATATATAAGAAATTTTGGCACTGAATACATTCCACAGGTGCCCCTATTTCTCACATGGCAACAGGGCACGGCCACCCCCTGGGCGCGCCAAGATGACTTGTGGGTCCCACAAGACCCACCTCACTTAGTGCTTCAGCCCACTTCCTCTCTTACCACCAAAAAAATCCTGGTTGCTCTCTCTCTCTCTCTCTCTCGTGTTCTTGCTCCCAAACCTGAGATTTTTGATCTCTTCGCTCGGAGCTCCGTTTTTGAAACTGTTTTGACGTATTACAACTTGGTATGTGACTCCTCCATTGCTCTAATTAGTTTTTGCTTTAGTGGATTATATTTTGCTAACTACAAAAAATACACTTCTGTGATGATACGTGTTTGTCACAGTAGGTCATGTTTTCTGTCATGCATGTACATCCATGACGATTTTATGACAGAATCAAGATAGTCATACCTGTATTATCGTAGAAGTGTTCCATGACATTACCAAAATTATCATCATGGAAGTGTCCACTTCCATGATGACAAATCGCGCGTCACAGAAGTGCTTTCATCAAGGATGACCAACACGTGGCATCTACCGTAACAGAACGCCGTTAAGCTATCAGGTCCGGTTTTGGATCCGATAACCCATTACCAGCCCGACCAATGGGGATTTTCCATGTGCAAAATCATCATTGGCCGGAGAAAACACGTGTCGGCTCACCGTTGGGACAAATGTCATCCACTCATTGGACCCAAGGCGCCTATGATATGTCGATACGTGGCACGGCCCAACAGAGGCCCATTCCTGTGAAAAGGTCGGCCCGTTTGACTTGGTCAAAAGGTGGCGGGCCAGCCCACGGAAATCCTATGAACGGCTTGTTCGCATATAGCCCATTTACAGCCCGCTAACCCAGGGCCCGTTACGACCTCTCTGAATTAGGCCTAGTAGCGTCATCTGGGCCATCCAATATGATTCCAGCCTGTTTTAACTTTCGGCCCATGTGTGGCCCGTGACTTCTTTTGGCCCATATGAGGCCCTTAGTAACTCTTGGCCCATTAACGGCCCGTGGTGAAACTGGCCCGTAATGAACAATGTATTACTTTATACCCATTAACGACCCATTATTCCATTGGGCCGTTTCCAGCCCAAGTTATCTTTCGGCCTTCTCAGGGCCCATTTATTCTAGGGCTCATTTGCAGCATTCGGTTACTTACGGCCTGTTACTGTCATTTTCTGCTTGTGGAACAAATTCAGCTCGTCGTTACAGTCGGCCCATTTGTGGACCGTTAATACGTTGGGTCGTTTTCATGTAAAAAACCTGTTGGGTTGTTTTCATAGAGTTATCAAATACGGCCTATTAATGGCCCATTATGGTCCACAAATAGTACGACCCATGATTGGCGGAATGATGATACGCCCCGTAGAAGGCCCATGGATCCTAAGGCCCGTATAAGGCCCATGGATCATACAGCTGGTAGAAGGCCCATGGACCCTACGGCCCGTAGAAGGCCCATGGATCCTACGGCCCGTATAGGAGGCCAATGGATCCTACGGCTTGTAGCAGGCCCATGGATCATATGGCCCGCAGGAGGCCCATGGTTACAATAGTGCGTGTGTTGCCATGATTGTTTTTGGCCTAGTTACCAAAAATAGGCTATTGTGGCCACTAGAAAAACACAGAAAAAGAACTGCAGTGAGTACAAGCAAACAACTAAACAAGACAATAAGGAAATAAATAAGCAAGCAATTAACGCTAGCCTATTACCGCTATTACACATATTACATCCACTCGGCATCAAAGTTCGCCACCAGTGCAAATATAGGGAACAAAGCAGAATATTACATACACTGGCCATCAAAATTGTCCACCAGTGCAAATAAACGCGGTAGCAAAACATGAGCATAACTAAAATAACTTCAGAAGAGCTCATGAAATGTTATCCTGGGTATCCACCATGCTGGTAATAAGCTTAGCAAGCTTATTAGCTTTGTCCTGTTTGGCGCTAAAATCCTCCAACGCTTGCTGTTGCGCCAAAAAGTATGCGTCCGAATGTTCCAGGGACTTCCGCAGTCCTTTCGCTTCTTGTTGCAGCACAGCCGATCGATGTCTTTTAGCTTGTATTTGAGACTCAAGAAACTGAACTGATTTCAGATAGTGAGTTTGAATAGCTTGTGCAAGCAGTAGTGGCCAGTAACTCGAACACTAAACCAAGATAGGACTTTGGGGTTGTCTCACTGTCTTCAAGATAGTCTTCCTTAGCTGTTTTATCAGCTTTATTGGAGACCAACAAGGATGTTTCACTATCATGAACCTTATCTGCATTACTTCCTTTACCATTTCTTAATAAGGCACTCTTCCCCAATATTCTGTCAGCATTCTAAAAGAAGAAACAAGCATACACATAACAGGTTTAACATGTACTAGTATATGAAACTCGTTTTGGTGAACCGGTTCATTAGTAAGGTGGACGGGATTAAAATACCAGGTCTTCTATTGCCAAGTACTACTACATAATAAAAGCATCAAACAAACATATATCTATGTCCTATGGTCACTGCATTGTCTTGCCAAATCAAAATAGGCTCTAAGCGTTGGCAAAACGCGTTGCGCATAACTACGCTTAATCTGTGCATAACTGCGCATAAGCATGCGCTTTGGTCAGTAAAGCGCAAGGCGGTGGCAAAACGTACAATTAACTCCTAGCGCTTTTTTGAACTATGATAGAAATGGAATCTTAAGTTAGAACAGTTGTTCTTCAGGTTTAGGCACTTGTTCTACATGAACAGAGTACAGTAAGACGCAAGAATATAGTACTTAAAAATAGAAAATGAGCTCATAGACCTTACCACATTCTTGGTTCGGGACCAGTACAGAACAAGGCGTTCCCAATCATCGTCCAGTGAATGTGTCTCAAGAGAACGTAAGGGAATTTGATGAGTTTCTTTGCCGGTGAAGTACGTTTTCTTCAGGTAATTTCGATACTGCCACCAAGCATTCTTGAAGATAGCAGAGGTATTAGCACAGGTTACCTCATCCCGAGTTTCCAAATTGGTCCTTCTCTATAGAGAAAAATGGGAAAATTTGTTGTATTATAACCATCATGGAGGTAGGATGTATGGGACAAAGAAAAGTAATTGCCATGAATAACATTACTTACACATAACTCCTAGACAAACACCTGCAACTGGCATTTTCCTTCATCTTCAGTATAATATTTCCAAGATGGGAAGATACACACATACTCTTTAACAACATCAAATGCGATAGATGCTAAACTATGACTAGCTGGTTGTGCTTCCTCCATAGGAATAGGCGTACTAACTGGTGGAGTTGGGGTTCGCCGTGGTAGTACTGGCCCTTTGGGCACTGGAGCTGCCTTACTAACTGCTCTTGTTTGGGAGCTCTGTGGTGGAGACGGTTGTCGGTGTCAAAACCGGCGGATCTCGGGTAGGGGGCCCCGATCTATGCGTCTAAGGCTAATGGTAACAGGAGGCAAGGGACACGATGTTTTACCCAGGTTTGGGCCCTCTCGATGGAGGTAAAACCCTACTTCCTGCTTGATTGATATTGATGATATGGGTATTACGAGAGTTGATCTACCACGAGATCGTAGAGGCTAAACTCTAGAAGCTAGCCTATGATGATTATGATTGTGTCTCTAAGGACTAAACTCTCCGGTTTATATAGACACCGGAGAGGGCTAGGGTTTACATGGAGTCGGTTACAAAGAAGGAAATATAATATCCGTATCGCCAAGCTTGTCTTCCACGCAAAGGAGAGTCCCATCCGGACACGGGACGAAGTATTCGAGTCTTGTATCTTCACGGTTCAACAGTCCGGCCAAGGTATATAGTCCGGCTGTCCAGATACCCCCTAATCCAGGATTCCCTCAGTAGCCCCTGTACCAGGCTTCAATGACGATGAGTCTAGCACATAGTTTTGTCTTCGGCATTGCAAGCGGGTTCCATCTTTGAATACTCCAAAGTAATTATTGAACACTTGAACCGTGCCCGGATCTGCAAGATGATCTTCACATACCACCGTAGAGAGCATAACACTTCATAAATCTGATCTGCTGGCAATTTTTAGGCGACGCGACATGACACTGCGGTTGAGTCATTATTTGAACCGTTTTCCCACAACCAGCCTCAGCGCATATGGCGAGGCGGTTTCCTCTGCACGTCTTGCCGAAGCAGAGATCGTGTCCCCTTATTGCGGGATTCTCATCAATACGGGTATGGGTAGCCCAAACACACCGCTAATTGCGGCGAGTGGAGGACGAGCGGGTTCCACCAGGCAAGTGGGGAGGCGCAAAAGCTTTTACCGCCTCTATAAAGATATAAGGTCTCTTCCTTTTTACCCACGCCTTTCCCTTCTGCTAGTCCCTTCCCCTCTACTTGAGCCCTAGCGCCCCAGCACTCTTGTTCTCCACCGAAGAGAGGTCCTCCGAAGATGTCCAGATCTAGAGCAGGAGGCAAATGGATGGCCTCTACCGTCCAGGAGAGAGATATCAAAAAGCTCCGAGAGGCCGGGTACTTGGCCAAGAAAATCGGCCACTGTCTTCCACCGGTGGAACAGATCGTCCCCACTCCGGAGCCCCACGAGAGGATCGCGTTTCTTCCTCATTTCGTCCGCAGGCTCGGGTTTCCCCTTCACCCATTTTTTCGCGGCGTCATGTATTATTACAGGATCGATTTTCATGATCTGTCTCCCAATTCTTTCCTTAACATTTCGACGTTCATCGTTGTATGTGAGGCTTTTCTTCGTATTTCGCCCCACTTCGGCTTATGGCTGAAAATCTTCAACGTGAAGCCCAATGTGGTGACTAGCGAGCACGCCGAATGCGGCGGCGCCATGTGAGCAAGATGCCCAAGGTCGTATGGCCGACGGGCACCTTCAATGATTCCGTTAAGGAGTGGCAGCAGCAGTGGTTCTATATCACCGAACCACATGGTAAAAAGTGGGCCACTGCTCCCGAATTCAGATCCGGAGCTCCACTGCAGCTCACGTCCTGGCCCAAGAAGGGCCTGAACTGGTCCTCATCCGATGAGCTATCAGTGCTCCAAACGCGCGTCCAGAGCATGGTCGACAAGGATGTCAAACTCGTCAACGTAGTCTAGGTGATGTTAGTTCGCCTGGTTCTCCCTTGCCAGCGTCGAGCCTACAATTTGTGGGAATATGACCCGGCCAAACACCAGACCCTACGGGAGCTCTATGGCTCCTCCCACAAGGACATCTGGAAGGTGCTCTTCAAGTCTGGAAAACCGTGGCCGGGCTCCGCCGAGGACCACGGGTATCAACTATCCCGCTCTGCAAGTCCGGTAAGTCATCGTTGTGCTCTGTCCATCCGTGTTTTAGCCGGCATATCCCGAGGGAGGTGCACTTATCATGCTTTCTACAATAATCCCAGGAATGGACGAAAAAGGTGGAGCAAATACACTATCCGGCCCCACTGCCTGAAGAACCGGTCGGACCTCTTCTGACAAAGATGCTGGTCCCAGCGCCTTACGAGGCACCAAAGAAAGAGGCCTCCAAGAAGGTCAAGAAGACCCGAAGTGGCCTTCGTCGTCGTGATGCTTCAGACGCAAAATCCGAGGATTCCAGCAACCATCCTTCCTCCAAAGATGAAGAGGAGGAGGAAGAAGACGAGTCCCCCACAGGGGGAGGGAAGAAAAGGGCGGCCTCCTCATCCTTGGAGGCTGAACTGCCGAAGAGGGGGAAAGGTTCCCTCCCCGAGGTGTCCACCACGGCTGCCGATAGCAGCCCGGAGTGGGATTCCAGGGCCCAGCCTCTGGTCAAGGCATAAGTATATGAAACCCGCACACACATACGTGCCCGAGGTCATTAGGATGTAGTAGTTTTAATTGTCGCCATATTTTGTACAGCCCGGCGAGGTCCCACACCGGACAGTCCTCATCAGAGGATTCGTTGAGCTCAGATGCCCTGGCGAGCGAGACGCCTCCAGAGGCCCCTTCCCCGAAGCCTAGGCGCGACACCGAGGTGTCGTCTCAGCGGGACCTGAACCAGGGGGGCATATCCCTGGGGCCGGATACACGGGAGCAACAGCTCCCATACGTGTCGATGGCGGGGGCAATCTTAGGTTTGGACCGCAGCCGAACACGGTCCTGGAGACCTTTAAAGCTCCAGGATTAGGAGAGCAACTACCTTTGACGGGGGGAGGCTTGCCTACTCCGCCAGTGACCTCTGTCCAAGCACAGCTGCCGGGCGGCCCGTCGACAGCGCTAAGAAGCGCGTCTATCATCGATGAACATTGTGCCCTCATGGGTGCGATGATTGAAAAGATTCAGTCTGCTAAGAGCGGACTGAATGAATCCTGCCTTAGTCTTATAAAGGGCTTTGAGGTATGTTTTTAAGAAACCTTTGTGAGATTATCATAATATGAGTAGTAGCCCCTGATGCACTGTCCGGCGAAATAAAGCCGGACAGGGGATCAAAATTTTCCGTTGTGCAGGAGACTCGGTTAATGACGTGTATCCCTTTGTTTGAAAACAGGCGTCTACAGAGACTACCGCCACTCATAGTGCGGAGGTGTCCGGACTAAAGCATCGTCTGGAACGGGCCGAAGAGGAACTTGGCCGCGTGAAGAAGCAGTTGGAGGACAAGCAAGGTATGTCGAAACCTTGTGCTAAGTTGAGCATGAATTAGAAGTTGTGCCTGACTAAAATATTTGTATTGTATGCTCTAGGGGCGAGTGCCAAAATTGAGGCACTGAAGAAGGCTGTGGCCGAAGCCGACAATAAGGCCGCCACCGAATAGGCTCTTCGCGAGAAGCATGAGGCTAGGGTCATTGAAGCTGAGCGAGAGCTCTAGGAGGCTGTGAAGAAAAGTGAGGGCTTGGAGCAGAGTCTAGCAGGGAAGTAATCTGAACTCGCCCAAGCTCTCCAAGCCGCAGAGGATGCTCGGGAAGAAGCCCGAGGTGCCCTAAGGGACATTCAGGAGGCCCGGAAGGTTGCCGCTGGTAAGGTCTTTTATACTCAAGGTCATTTTTACATAGTAATGGGAGGAACTCTAAGCGACAAGCTGAATTCTTGTTTCTCCAAGGGCGTTTGCGGATCTGCCGTGTAGCATATAAGATGCTGCCCAATTCTACTGGACTGAGGAGAAGAAGTCTGCGGAGAAGCACTTCTAGTCGCAGTATTTGGCGTCGAATAATCTGGTGCCATTTATCGATCAGCTGAAGCAGCTGGTCGAACTGCACCAGGCGACCGAACTAGCCATGAAGGACTTGGTTGTCCGGCTATGGCCCGTGGAGCCAATTCCAAGCAGTTACTTTGGACTCGTGAAGCGGATTGTTGGTGCTTGCCCTTGGCTCGATGTCATTAAGCGATCGGTCTGCATAGAGGGTGCATGCATGGCATTTGCCCGTGCGAAGGTGCACTGGGGGAAGCTTGATGCTGAGAAGCTGATGACTGAGGGACCACCGAAGGGTAAGGAGCATCGCAAACTCGAGTTATACTACGAAGGTGTCCTTAAAGGAGCCCGCCTTGTGGCGGATCAGTGTACCAAAGACACTACATTTCCCTGAAGGCAGTCTTGCCATTCTTTGTAGTACGGGATAATGGCACGTTTATTATTTATTGCCTATTTATTTGAACGTTCGTTCTTCCTGTGCGGCTGTTTAGTGTATATAAATCCTGAGAGTTGGCCAGTCGTCGGCTTCTGTCCCCACGTAAAAGTACGGGGGTGTCTGTGACATAATTGAACACTCTTTATCCCATTCTTTGGTCCTTTTAAGGATGTGTTCCTCACCACGAACCAGGCAATCAGACTATAGGGCTTTATCACTCTCACTTAGCCATAGGAATTCGAGTATGGTGGGCGTAGCCCCTGGTGTTCGGAAGACCGTACTAGGGGCTCTATCGGCGCCTGATCGGAAGACTGATCCGTCGCACTTTGCATTTATAATGGCATTATGCGGAATAAATCTTTAAAGATTTTACAACCTCTCGAACAACTGACCAGCTCTCACTGTATCATGATAGTTAGTTTTTGGCTTTCTCTACTGAGGTGCTCGTCCGGAAGAACCGGGATACAATCGCAGTAGTTCTCCCAGCGCTACCTTAGCCGATGGAGCGGAACGTAAGGTACCAAAACATGGGAGCCGGGCAAACGCAACTAATACCCAAGACATGATTTGGAGCTAATGCATATAGTGCTATAAGTTTGGGGTGCCGAGCGACCGAAAAGGTGGTCGGACTTTGTTGCCATATCATGAGTACTATGAATCCCCTGGCATAATGGGGCATAACACGAGGAGTGGGTGCCATTTGTGACAAAGAGGCGTCAATGAGAAATGACGGCCGGTAAGTGTTATTTAAGTCTACGCATTGTAGTAGAGTGACATGTCTATGCATATGAGTGCGGTTTATGCTTATGAAAAGAAGTATTTTTGGCGGAACCTGTCGTGGCCGGACTGGAGGAGGTTGTGTGTGGATCTGAGGTGTATCCGGACTGCCTTATGTGTTCCTTCCTTGTGCGTCCTAGCTGATTCCGCGTCGCCAGTCCTGTTCTGCGCCAGAGTTAGTCTGTGAAGACAAATGCTTAAAGGCAGTTGTATGTACTGTTGTGGTTGAACCGCGGGTGCTTGATTGGAGCCTGGCTGAACCAGGCTATCATGCCATAGAGTAGCTCGGACTCCTCAATTGGTGTCCGGGTAGTTGGCTGCCGAATCAAAATTTGATAAACAGGCATGACTCGCTATTCCAGCAGCGGTATGATTTCCACTCTAAGGGTGGGGTTCGACCTTGCCCATAATTGTGACTATGTCACGCGGGACTGACCTGATGTTGTACCCCGTTGAATCTAGCCAACGTGGTTCATCCCGGTAGTATGTGGTAATTACTGTATAAGGGGACAATGCCGAAGACTTATTCTTCGGCGTGGTATTTTTTTGGTGATTCGAAGACAACCATTAGTATGGTGGGCCAGTTAAAACTTGGCCTTTGCACCTGGAATCTTTGAGGAGATGTTATTGATAGTTTTATGCCCGTGGGGGCTCGTGTAAGATGGAGCCCCCCCAACTATTGGGTAGATAGTGAGTGCAATAAAATTGGTATGGCTGATGTTTGTCCGGACGGTCGATGTGATTAGAGACGATCAGCCGTATTTTTGTACTGTGGGGGGATCTTCCTTTGACCTCACCATGTTTGATCGGTCTTTCGTTGTTTGAGACCTCCCTTCATTGCTTCCGGCGCACGACCGGCCGTTTTGTTTTGAGGATCCGGCATTCTCTATTGGTATGCTTGGCCGCCCTTCTGGGGGTACCATGAATTTCACATGGTTGATCGAGTATGCTGCTTGGGCCGGATGGGCTTGAGCTGTTCTTTTTCCGCTGACCGGACTGGGGGCCACTGAATTTGGCACCAACTTCCCTGACTTGACATTTATGACGATTGCGCCGAGGCTTGAGGATGCCGCCTCGTGTTTCCTGTGTATTGTCCTGGACCGTGGTGGTATATTGGCATCGGGGTATGTGCCTTAGGTTGTCCTTCGTAGGTTGAGGTAGCGAATTGTGCCGTGTGTGCCCTTTGTTGGGGCAGTCGAGTCCATGTTCCTCGGTGGCCAGGACCTTGGTCCATCTGTCAGTGAGCAAGTCTTGGTCAGCTTTGAGCTGCTGTTGCTTCTTTTGCAGGATCCTCGCAGTGGCCATAAGCCGTCGCTTAAAGCGAACTTGTTCCGCGGGATTCTCAGGCACGCCGAGTTCATCATCGCCGAGGCTCACCTCGTCTTCGGAGGGGGGCATATAGTTGTCCTTCTCCAAATATCCGTCTGTTGCCAGTCCGGCCTGCTTGAAGGCAGGCTGATCAGGATTGTATTCATCTTCGGCACCATCCGGATTGTTTTTGTCTCGTGTGCCGGTTTTGTTGTGGCGGGGCTTTGAGCAGCGTTGACAATGCCCATGCTTAGCTTTCTTCCCTAAGGGGTTATCCTCCATTGCCTCATCGCCATTGGTTTCCTTCGGAGTGTCCACCATATATATATCATATGAGGAGGTGGCTGTCCACCGCCCCGTGGGCGGTGGTTCCTGTTCTTCTCCTACATCATTGTCCATACCGTCAATGTCTTCAGAGTCGAAGTCGAGCATGTCGGTTAAATCATCGATCGTGGCAATGAAATGAGTGGAGGGTGGGCAACGAATTCCTTCCTCGCCTGCTTCCCACTCGAGCCGGACATAGTTCGGCAAAGAGTCTCTTGACAAAGAGAGAGATTTTAATGAGTTTCATATGTCGCCAAAGGGCGAGTACTGAAAGATATCCGCAGCGGTAAACTCCATTATCAGAGCCCAACCAGGTTCGGCGGGTTCGGAGGTGCGCGGACTGGAACATATAGCCGGATATGTGTCCGGGGGTCCGGTGTCACAGGCATCCTTGGGGGTGAAGTCTGTGTTCGGCTCTACCGCCGATGAGTGTGCGGCCTCCGGGGTGGGGTCCATCCACCCGTCCTTGGGCGATGCAATCTGCTCCAGATTTAGGTCCGGGGCTTCTACATGGGCGATATCCCGAGTATTGTCCGACAGCAGGTCTAAGCCGTGCTCATCGTGAATGTCGAGCGCTCCTGGCGCAGGCCCAAACCCGTTGAAGATCAAGTCTCCGTGGATATCGGTCGTGTAGTTCAGGTTTTCGAACCTGACCTGGTGGCCAGGGGTGTAGTTGTCGATCTTCTCCAGATGGGCAAGCGAATGGGCCCGCAGTGCGAAGCTGCCGAACACATAGATCTGTCCGGGGAGAAAAGTCTCACCCTGGACCATATTGTTGTTGATCGAAGGAGCCATCAAGCCTCGCAGCGACGACACAGAAGAACTCTCAATGAAAGCACCAATGTCGGTGGCAAAACCGGCAGATCTCGGGTAGGGGGTCCCGATCTGTGCGTCTAAGGCTAATGGTAACAGGAGGCAAGGGACACGATGTTTTACCCAGGTTCGGGCCCTCGCGATGGAGGTAAAACCCTACTTCCTGCTTGATTGATTTTGATGATATGGGTATTACAAGAGTTGATCTACCACAAGATCGTAGAGGCTAAACCCTAGAAGCTAGCCTATGACGATTATGATTGTGTCTCTAAGGACTAAACTCTCCGGTTTATATAGGCACCAGAGAGGGCTAGGGTTTACATGGAGTCGGTTACAAAGAAGGAAATATAATATCCGGATCGCCAAGCTTGTCTTCCACGCAAAGGAGAGTCCCATCCGGACACGGGACGAAGTCTTCAAGTCTTGTATCTTCATGGTTCAACAGTCCGGCCAAGGTATATAGTCCGGCTGTCTAGATACCCCCTAATCAAGGATTCCCTCAATGGTGTTGTGTCAACAGGAACTGGGTTACTATCTGCTGGGGTTGGGGTTAGATTGGGTGAAGCTGGTTCTTTGTCCATCATAGTAGGGGCACAATTTGCGAGAGTTTGGGTTATGTGTGGTAGGGATGGATCTTTTGCATGTACAACCGGATTGCTATCTCCACCAAGAGGTAGCACTGTTTTATTTGAAGACCGTGTTTTTAGTCCGCTAGATACTAGCATCACCCGCTCCAATTCAAATGGCTGATAAACATGAAACATAGTTGAATGTACAGACATTGTATGAGAGACAGATGCAATAGATAGTGTGGAAAAAAGAGGGCATGAAATAGTTGACATGTATATTGTTTAACTAAAATGGATAGCATGACATAATTTCACATATATGATGTCTATCTAAACTGGATAGCATAGCATAACATAATTCAAAGATATGATGAATAACTAAACATGATCACATGACATAATTCACCTACATGTTATCTAAGTAATCAGGATCGCATCATTTAATTCACATATGTGATTTATATGCTAAACAGAGGGCATTTGATATGATTTCTTAACTAAGAACATGGTGTTGAATATTGTGTATATGATGTCTAAACTATGCAATGCAAGACACCATATGCATGATATGAGCAGTATAACCATGCCAAGTTTGAGCATACACCTCGGTGGGGGAATAGGACTGGTCATCTGTCTCTGAGTCCATCTCTGAGGAGCTATCGGGACCCAACAAGAGATCTGCTTCGACACGTAGCACTGTCTGCTCTGAAGGCCTTCTTTTCACTCCAGATTTTTCCATCTCCCAGCCAAATGGCTGATACACAGGAAGAGTAGTTTAATGTACAAACATTGTCGACAAATGGAAATGTAATGAAGAAAAGGACGGGCAAGATATCATTCAAATATATGATTCCTGGTTAAACAGGATGGCATTGCACATTTCACATATATTATGACTCGCTAAAAGACATGAGACTGCATAATTCCCATATATGATATAGAAACTAAACAGGTGGCATTATAGAACATGTCTAAACTAAGTAGATGGCATATATGATGTCAAAAGTAGGCACTGCAAGGCAACATATGCATGATATGACTAACATCATCATGCCAAGGTAGAGCAAACACCTTGGGGGGTAAATAGGAGTGGTCAGCGGTGTCTAAATCTGCCTCTGAACAGATATCTTCCTCTGGATTACAATCTGGAGAGGGGCGGGGAGGGTTTGCCATTGAACCCACCGTGGAGCGATGTCTGCATGACATTGTATTGCCGCGCAAAAGTCTTCTCTTTTTCTCTACATGTTCAGCATGACTGTGTACAATATCTGACGTGCATACGAAAAAAATATATGGTGAGATTATGTAAGGAGAGCATGCAGAATTAGAGTGATGGTAACAACCAGTGTATGGATCCAAAAATAATGATAGCAGGCTGATGATTGCTTTAATTTAATAAAAATACAGATGATGATTGCTTTACTATTTGTTTCCCACCCAAGATGAACAACATAGGCATACCCTAGGTGAACCAGATATTAGACAGACATACTATTGATTGCTGCCTCGACATGTGCCCCACAAATAATTTAGAACTCAAGTTTGAACATTAATTTGGACCTGACTTGGAGTCCAAGAGGTGAATAGGACGATAAAGTAGCAAGTAATTTTAAGCAATGCATAACATAAGCAGAAACAAAAGAGTGCGACCTCTCTTGTGGACCCGTGTACTCCTCAGGTTCATCTGCTGAGTTGATGATGGTGATGCTGTTGCAGTGGGTGCCGGCGGCAGGGAAGGAGATCTGAGGCGGCAAAAGACGGTCAGGAGTCGTGATGTCTGGTTTGGTGGATGCTTCTGTCAATGGAACAGCCAGGTGAGGTGGACGACATCGCTGCAGGAGCTGGACAAACCACAGAAAGTTCCCTTCGACACCTACCTGTAACTGAAGTAATTCTGTAAGGGCTCATTTGGTTTGCATGATTCTTAAAACGCATGGATAGGAAAAACACCAGAATAGGATAGGAATGCACATGGTAAACAGAGCATTTGTAAACACAGGATTTCTGTCAACTTGGGTGTTTGGTTTACAGGAATTGGAAGAGCAAAGGAATGCAAAGAAACATGGCCAAAATAAAGTGAAACCATATGAAAGCGTGTACAATTAGAATGTTATTCTGCCACTAATGCACTTGGTCTTGTTTTCATCCATTGGATTTTGAAAAGTAGGTCCAGGTGGATGTTTTGCTTCATTCCTTCAACAAAATGCATGAACCATTGAGTAGTACAGTGCTGATACGTCTCCAATGTATCTATAATTTTTGATTGTTCCATGCTATTATATTACCTCTTTTGGATGTTTATGGGCTTTATTTTACACATTTATATCATTTTGGGACTAACCTACTAACCGGAGGCCCAACCCATATTGCTGTTTTTTTGCCTATTTCAGTGTTTTGAAGAAAAGGAATATCAAACGGAGTCCAAACGGAATGAAACCTTCGGGAGCGTGATTTTTGGAACGAACGTGATCCAGAGGACTTGGAGTGCAAGTCAAGAAGCAGCCGAGGCTCCCACGAGATAGGAGGGCGCGCCCCCTGTCTTGTGGGCCCCTCGGGCGGCCACCGACGTACTTCTTCCTCCTATATATACCTACATACCCCGAAAACATCCAGGAGCAAGATGAAACACAATTTCCACCACCGTAACCTTCTGTATCCGTGAGATCCCATCTTGGAGCCTTCGTCGGTGTTCTGCCGGAGGGGGAATCAACCACGGAGGGCCTCTACATCAACATCCTTGCCCCTCCAATGAGTTGTGAGTAGTTTACCACAGACCTACGGGTCCATAGTATTAGCTAGATGGCTTCTTCTCTCTTTTTGGATCTCAATATAATGTTCTCCCCCTCTCTTGTGGAGATCTATTCGATGTAAACTCTTTTTGTGGTGTGTTTGTTGAGATCCGACGAATTGTGGGTTTATGATCAAGTTTATCTATGAATAATATTTGAATCTTCTCTGGATTCTTATATGTATGATTGAGTTACCTTTGCAAGTCTCTTTGAATCATCAGTTTGGTTTGGCCTACTAGATTGATCTTTCTTGCCATGGGAGAAGAGCTTAGCTTTGGGTTCAATCTTGCGGTGTCCTTACCCAGTGACAGAAAGGATTGCAAGGCACGTGTTGTATTGTTGCCATCGAGGATAACAAGATGGGGTTTAAATCATATTGCTTGAGTTTATCCCTCTACATCATGTCATCTTGCTTAATGCGTTACTCTGTTCTTATGAACTCAGTACTCTAGATGCAGGCAGGAGTCGGTCGATGTGTGGAGTAATAGTAGTAGATGCAGGCAGGAGTCGGTCTACTTGTTATGGACGTGATGCCTATATACATGATCATGCCTAGATAATCTAATAATTATTCGCTTTTCTATCAATTGCTCGACAGTAATTTGTTCACCCACCATAATACTTATGCTATCTTGAGAGAAGCCTCTAGTGAAACCTATGGCCCCCGGGTCTATCTCTTATCATATTTGCTTCCAATCTACTTTTATTTGCATCTTTACTTTTTGCATCTATATTATAAAATACCAAAAATATATTTATCTTATCTTACTATCTTTATTAGATCTCACTTTCGCAAGTGGCCGTGAAGGGATTGACAACCCCTTTATTGCGTTGGTTGCGAGTTCTTTGTTTGTTTGTGTAGGTGCGTGGGACTTTTGAGGAGCCTCCTACTGGATTGATACCTTGGTTCTCAAAAACTGAGGGAAATACTTACGCTACTATTGCTGCATCACCCTCTCCTCTTCGAGGAAAACCAACGCAAGCTCAAGACGTAGCAAGAAGGATTTCTGGCGCCGTTGCCGGGGAGGTCTTCGCTCAAGTCAAGACATACCAAGTACCCATCACAAACCCATCTCCCTCGCATTTACATTATTTGCCATTTGCCTCTCGTTTTCCTCTCCCCCACTTCACCCTTGCCGTTTTATTCGCCCTCTCTTTCCCAATCTCCTCCTCTCTTTTTGCTTGCCTTTTTCTGTTTGCTTGTGTGTTGGATTACTTGTTGCCATGGCGCAAGATAATACCAAATTGTGTGATTTCTCGAATACCAATAATAATGATTTCCTTAGTACTCCGATTGCTCCTCTTAATGATGTTGAGTCTTGTGAAATCAATACTGCTTTGCTGAATCTTGTTATGAAAGATCAATTCGCCGGCCTTCCTAGTGAAGATGCCGCTACTCATCTAAACAATTTTGTTGCTTTGTGTGATATGCAAAAGAAGAAAGATACGGATAACAATATTGTTAAATTGAAGTTATTTCTGTTTTCACTTAGAGATCGTGCTAAAGTTTGGTTTTCGTCTTTGCCTAAAAATAGTATTGATTCTTGGAACAAGTGCAAAGATGCTTTTATCTCTAAGTATTTTCCTCCCGCTAAGATTATCACTCTTAGGAACGATATTATGAATTTTAAACAACTTGATCATGAGCATGTTGCCCAATCTTGGGAGAGAATGAAATTGATGCTTTGCAATTGCCCTACTCACGGTTTGAATTTATGGATGATCATACAAAATTTTTATGCCGGTTTGAACTTTGCTTCTAGAAATCTCTTAGATTCGGCCGCGGGAGGCACGTTTATGGAAATCACGTTAGGAGATGCTACAAAACTTCTTGATAATATTATGGCTAATTATTCTCAATGGCACACCGAAAGATCTTCTAGTAAAAAAGTGCATGCTATAGAAGAAATCAATGTTTTGAGTGGAAAGATGGATGAACTTATGAAATTGTTTGCTACTAAAAATACTCCTCTTGATCCCAATGATATGCCTTTGTCTTCCTTGATTGAGAATAATAATGAATCTATGGATGTGAATTTTGTTGGTAGGAATAGTTTTGGAAACAATGCTTATAGAGGAAACTTTAATGCTAGACCGTTCCCTAGTAATTCCTCTAATAATTATGGAAATTCCTACAATAATTCTTATGGTAATTTTAATAAGATGCCCTCTGATTTTGAGAATAGTGTGAAAGAATTTATGATTTCTCAAAAGAATTTTAATGCTTTGCTTGAAGAAAAATTGCTCAAAGTTGATGATTTGGCTAGGAACGTTGATAGACTTTCGCTTGATGTTGATTCTCTTAAACTTAGATCTTCTTCTCCTAAGCATGATATCAATGAGTCTCTCAAAGTAATGAGAATTTCCATTGATGAGTGCAAGGAAAGAACCGCTAGATTGCGTGCTAAAAAAGATAGCTTTATAAAAGCGTGTTCTTCTAGTTTCCATGAAAATAATGATGAGGATCTTAAAGTTATTGATGTGTCTCCTATTAGATCTATGTTTTGCAATATGAATTTTGATGATTATGGGACTGATGATGAATCAACTTTGCCTAGAAGGCGTCCCAAAATTCGGAGTCTTTAGATCTTGATGCTAAATTTGGTAAAAGTGGGATTGGAGAGTCCTCAGTTTCAAATAGTATTGAACCCACTATCTTGGATTTCAAGGAATTTGATTATGATAATTGTTCTTTAAAGGTTGTATTTCCTTGTTGCAATCCGTTGTTAATTCTCCTCATGCTTATAGTCAAAATAAAGCTTTTACCAAACATATCGTTGATGCCTTGATGCAATCTTATGATGAAAAACTTAATTTGGAAGTTTCTATACCTAGAAAACTTAATGATGAGTGGGAACCTACTATAAAGATTAGAATTAAATATCAAGAGTGTTTTGCTTTGTGTGATTTGGGTGCTAGTGTTTCCATGATTCTGAAAACTTTATGCGATATTCTAGGTTTCCATGATCTTGGTGATTGCTCTTTAAATTTGCACCTTGCGGATTCCACCATTAAAAAGCATATGGGAAGGATCAATGATGTTCTTATTGTTGCAAATAGAAATTTGGTGCCCATAGATTTTATCGTTCTTGATATAGATTGCAATCTTTCTTGCCCTATTATTCTTGGTAGACCTTTCCTTAGAACGATTGGTGCGATTATTGATATGAAGGAAGGGAATATTAGATTCAAATTTCCATTAAAGAAAGGCATGGAGAACTTTCCAAGAAAGAAAGTCAAATTACCTTATTAATCTATCATGCGTGCTACTTATGAATTTAGTGCCAAAGAGGGCACTCGTTAGATCTATCTTCGCTTTTATGCCTAGCTAGGGGCGTTAAACGATAGCGCTAGTTGGGAGGCAACCCAATTTTCTTTATGTTTTTTGTTTTTGCTCCTGTTTAGTAATAAATCTTGCATCTACCTTCTGTTTATATGTTTTTTATCTTTTAGTTAGTGTTTGTGCCAAGTAGAACCTATAGGATAACCTATGATGATAGTTGATTTGATTCTGCTGAAAAACAGAAACTTTGCGCTCATGAATATAATTTTGTTAAATCACAGAAACGTGATTTTGCGTTGATTATTATTGCTTCTGATCAATAAACAAATTTTCCAGGACTTCCTGTTTTGGTAGGATTTTTAGAGTTCCATAAGTTTGTGTTAGTTACAGATTGCTACAGACTGTTCTGTTTTTGACAGATTCTCTTTTTGGTGTGTTGTTTGCTTATTTTGATGCATCTATGGCTAGTAAAATAGTTTATAAACCATAGAGAAGTTGGAATACAGTAGGTTTAACACCAAATTTAATAAATAATGAGTTCATTACAGTACCTTATGTGGTGGTTTTGTTTTCTTTCACTAACGGAGCTTATAAGATTTCCTGTTGAGTTTTGTGTTGTGAAGTTTTCAAGTTTTGGGTAAAGCTTTTATGGACTATGGAATAAAGGGTGGCAAGAGCCTAAGCTTGAGAATGCCCATGTCACCCCAAGATATTCAAGGATAGACAAAAGCCTAAGCTTTGGGATGCCCCGGGAAGGCATCCCCTCTTTCGTCTTCGTTCATTGGTAACTTTACTTGGAGCTATATTTTTATTCGCCACATGATATGTGTTTTACTTGGAGCGTCGTGTATTATATTAGTATTTGCCTTTTATTTTACCAGAATCATCCTTGCTGTACACACCTTTTGGGAGAAGCCTATTTGATTAGAATTTGCTAGAATACTCTATGTGCTTCACTTATATCTTTTGAGCTTGATAGTTTTTGCTCTAGTGTTTTACTTATATCTTTTAGAGCACGATGGTGTCTTAATTTTGAAGAAATTATTAACTCTCATGTTTCACTTATTTTATTTTGAGATTCTTTTAGAACAACATGGTATTTGCTATGGTCATAAAGTTGGTCCTAGAATGATGAGCATCCAAGTTGGGTATAATAAAAATTATCATAGAAAGTGAATTGGATGCTATGATCAATTTGATGCTTGATAATTGTTTTGAGATATGGAGGTAGTGATATTAAACTCATGCTAGTTGGGTGATTATGAATTTAAAGAATGCTTGTGTTGAAGTTTGTGATTCCCGTAGCATGCACGTATGGTGAACCGCTTTGTGATGAAGTTGGAGCACAATTTTATTTATTGATTGTCTTTCTTATGAGTGGCGGTCGGGGACGAGCGATGGTCTTTTCCTACCAATCTATCCCCCTAGGAGCATGCGTGTAGTGCTTTGGTTTTTGATGACTTCTAAATTTTTGCGATAAGTGCATGAGTTCTTTTGACTAATGTTGAGTCCATGGATTATACGCACCCTTTCACCCTTGCATCATTGCTAGCCTCTCTTGTATCGTGCAACTTTCGCCGGTACCATACACCTACCATATACCTTCCTCAAAACAGCCACCATACCTACCTATTATGGCATTTCCATAGCCATTCCGAGATATATTGCCATGCAACTTTCCACCGTTCCATTCATATGACACGCATTTCTTTTGTCATATTGCTCTTTGCATGATCATGTAGTTGACATTGTATTTGTGGCAAGGCCACCTTCATAATTTTCATACATGTCACTCTTGATTCATTGCATATCCTGGTACACCGCTAGAGGCATTCATATAGAGTAATATCTTGTTCTAGCTTTGAGTTGTAAATCCATAAAAGTGTGATGATCTTCATTATTAGAGCATTGTCCTAGTGAGGAAAGGATGATGAAGACTATGATTCCCCCACAAGTCGGGATGAGACTTCGGACTTTACAAAAAGAAAAAAAAAGAGAAAAAAATAGAAAGGCCAAAAAAGAAAAAAAGAAGACCAAAGAAAATAAAGAAAGAAAAAAAAAGAAAAAGAAAAAGAAAAGAAAAAAATAAAATGAGAGAAAAAGAGAGAAGGGACAATGCTACTATCTCTTTTTCCACACTTGTGCTTCAAAGTAGCACCATCATTTTCATGATAGAGAGTCTCATATGTTGTCACTTTCATATACTAGTGGGAATTTTCCATTATAGAATTTGGCTTGTATATTCCAATGATGGGCTTCCTCAAAGTGCCCTAGGTCTTCGTGAGCAAGCAAGTTGGATGCACACCCACTTAGTTTCTTTTGTTGAGCTTTCATATATTTATAGCTCTAGTGCATCCGTTGCATGACAATCCCTACTCACTCATATTGATATCTATTAATGGGCATCTTCATAGCCCGTTGATACGCCTAGTTGATGTGATACTATCTTCTCCTTTTTTGTCTTCTCCACAACCACTATTCTATTCCACATATAGTGCTATGTCCATGGCTCACGCTCATGTATTGCGTGAAAGTTGAAAAGTTTGAGATTATTAAAGTATGAAACAATTGCTTAGCTTGTCATCAGGGTTGTGCATGATTAAATACTTTGTGTGATGAAGATAGAGCAACAGCCAGACTATATGATTTTGTAGGGATAGCTTTCTTTGGCCATGTTATTTTGAGAAGACATGATTACTTTGATTAGTATGCTTGAAGTATTACTATTTCTTATGTCAATATAAACTTTTATTTTGTATCATTTGGATCTGAACATTCATGCCACAATAAAGAAAATTACATTGAGAATTATGCTAGGTAGCATTCCACATCAAAAATTTCTTTTTTATCATTTACCTACTTGAGGACGAGCAGGAATTAAGCTTGGGGATGCTCGATACGTCTCCAACGTATCTATAATTTTTGATTGTTCCGTGCTATTATATTACCTCTTTTGGATGTTTATGGGCTTTATTTTACACATTTATATCCTTTTTGGGACCAACCTACTAACCGGAGGCCCAGCCCATATTGCTGTTTTTTTGCCTATTTTAGTGTTTTGAAGAAAAGGAATATCAAACGGAGTCCAAATGGAATGAAACCTTCAGGAGCGTGATTTTTGGAACGAACGTGATCCAGAGGACTTGAAGTGCAAGTCAAGAAGCATCCGAGGCTCCCACGAGATAGGAGGGCGCCCCCCCCTGTAGGGCGCGCCCCTATCTCGTCGGCCCCTCGGGCAGCCACCGACGTACTTCTTCCTCCTATATATACCTACGTAGCCCAAAAACATCCAGGAGCAAGACGGAACACAATTTCCACCACCGTAACCTTCTGTATCCGCGAGATCCCATCTTGGAGCCTTCGCCGGTGTTCTGCCGGAGGGGGAATCGACCATGGAGGGCCTCTACATCAACATCCTTGCCCCTCCGGTGAGTTGTGAGTAGTTTACCACAGACCTACGGGTCCATAGTTATTAGCTAGATGGCTTCTTCTCTCTTTTTGGATCTCAATACAATGTTCTCCCCCTCTTTTTTGGAGATCTATTCGATGTAAACTCTTTTTGCGGTGTGTTTGTCGAGATACGATGAATTGTGGGTTTATGATCAAGTTTATCTATGAATAATATTTGAATCTTCTCTGAATTCTTTTATGTATGATTGAGTTATCTTTGCAAGTCTCTTCCAATTAACAGTTTGGTTTGACCTACTAGATTGATCTTTCTTGCCATGGGAGAAATCCTTAGCTTTGGGTTCTATCTTGCAGTGTCCTTACCTAGTGACAGAAAGGGTTGGAAGGCACGTATTGTATTGTTGCCATCGAGGATAACAAGATGGGGTTTATATCATATTGCTTGAGTTTATCCCTCTACATCATGTCATCTTGCTTAATGCGTTACTCTGTTCTTATGAACTTAATACTCTAGATGCAGGCAGGAGTCGGTCGATGTGTGGAGTAATAGTAGTAGATGCAGGCAGGAGTCGGTCTACTTGTTATGGACGTGATGCCTATATACATGATCATGCCTAGATAATCTCATAATTATTCGCTTTTCTATCAATTGCTCGACAGTAATTTGTTCACCCACCGTAATACTTATGCTATCTTGAGAGAAGCCACTAGTGAAACCTATGGCCCCGGGTCTATCTCTTATCATATTTGCTTCCAATCTACTTTTATTTGCATCTTTACTTTTTGCATCTATATTATAAAATACCAAAAATATATTTATCTTATCTTACTATCTTTATTAGATCTCACTTTCGCAAGTGGCCGTGAAGGGATTGACAACCCCTTTATTGCGTTGGTTGCGAGTTCTTTGTTTGTTTGTGTAGGTGCGTGGGACTTTTGAGGAGCCTCCTACTGGATTGATACCTTGGTTCTCAAAAACTGAGGGAAATACTTACGCTACTATTGCTGCATCACCCTCTCCTCTTCGAGGAAAACCAACGCAAGCTCAAGACGTAGCAAGAAGGATTTCTGGCGCCGTTGCCGGGGAGGTCCTCGCTCAAGTCAAGACATACCAAGTACCCATCACAAACCCATCTCCCTCGCATTTACATTATTTGCCATTTTCCTCTCGTTTTCCTCTCCCCCACTTCACCCTTGCCGTTCTATTCACCCTCTCTTTCCAAATCTCCTCCTCTCTCTTTCACTTGCCTTTTTCTGTTTGCTTGTGTGTTGGATTACTTGTTGCCATGGCGCAAGATAATACCAAATTGTGTGATTTCTCGAATACTAATAATAATGATTTCCTTAGTACTCCGATTGCTCCTCTTAATGATGTTGTGTCTTGTGAAATCAACACTGCTTTGCTGAATCTTGTTATGAAAGATAAATTCTCCGGCCTTCCTAGCGAAGATGCCACTACTCATCTAAATTTTTTTGTTGATTTGTGTGATATGAAAAAGAAGAAAGATACGAATAACAATATTGTCAAATTGAAGTTATTTCCGTTTTCACTTAGAGATCAGGCTAAAGTTTGGTGTTCGTCTTTGCCTAAAAATAGCATTGATTCTTGGAACAAGTGCAAAGATGCTTTTATCTCTAAGTATTTTCCTCCCGCTAAGATTATCACTCTTAGGAACGATATCATGAATTTTAAACAACTTGATCATGAGCATGTTGCCCAATCTTGGGAAAGAATGAAATTGATGCTTCGCAATTGCCCTACTCATGGTTTGAATTTATGGATGATCATACAATTTTTTATGCCTGTTTGAACTTTGCTTCTAGAAATCTCTTAGATTCGGCCGCGGGAGGCACGTTTATGGAAATCACATTAGGAGATGCCACAAAACTAGTTGATAATATTATGGCTAATTATTCTCAATGGCACACCGAAAGATCTTCTAGTAAAAAAGTGCATGCTACAGAAGAAATCAATGTTTTGAGTGGAAAGATGGATGAACTTAAGAAATTGTTTGCTACTAAAAATACTCCTCTTGATCCCAGTGATATGCCTTTGTCTTCCTTGATTGAGAATAATAATGAATCTATGGATGTGAATTTTGTTGGTAGGAATAGTTTTGGAAACAATGCTTATAGAGGAAACTTTAATGCTAGACCGTTCCCTAGTAATTCCTCTAATAATTATGGAAATTCCTACAATAATTCTTATGGTAATTTTAATAAGATGCCCTCTGATTTTGAGAATAGTGTGAAAGAATTTATGATTTCTCAAAAGAATTTTAATGCTTTGCTTGAAGAAAAATTGCTCAAAGTTGATGATTTGGCTAGGAACGTTGATAGACTTTCGCTTGATGTTGATTCTCTTAAACTTAGATCTTCTTCTCCCAAGCATGATATCAATGAGGCTCTCAAAGTAATGAGAATTTCCATTGACGAGTGCAAGGAAAGAACCGCTAGATTGCGTGCTAAAAAAGATAGCTTTATAAAAGCGTGTTCTTCTAGTTTCCATGAAAATAATGATGAGGATCTTAAAGTCATTGATGCGTCTCCTATTAGATCTATGTTTTGCAATATGAATTTTGACGATTATGGGACTGATGATGAATCAACTTTGGCTAGAAGGCGTCCCAAAAATTCGGAGTCTTTAGATCTTGATGCTAAATTTGGTAAAAGTGGGATTGGAGAGTCCTCAATTTCAAATAGTATTGAACCCACTATCTCGGATTTCAAGGAATTTGATTATGATAATTGTTCTTTAAAAGGTTGTATTTCCTTGTTGCAATCCGTTGTTAATTCTCCTAATGCTTATAGTCAAAATAAAGCTTTTACCAAACATATCATTGATGCCTTGATGCAATCTTATGATGAAAAACTTAATTTGGAAGTTTCTATACCTAGAAAACTTAATGATGAGTGGGAACCTACTATAAAGATTGGAATTAAATATCATGAGTGTTTTGCTTTGTGTGATTTGGGTGCTAGTGTTTCCACGATTCCGAAAACTTTATGCGATATTCTAGGTTTCCATGATCTTGATAATTGCTCTTTAAATTTGCACCTTGCGGATTCCACCATTAAAAAGCCTATGGGAAGGATCAATGATGTTCTTATTGTTGCAAATAGAAATTTGGTGCCCGTAGATTTTATCGTTCTTCATATAGATTGCAATCTTTCTTGCCCTATTATTCTTGGTAGACCTTTCCTTAGAACGATTGGTGCGATTACTGATATGAAGGTGTCGGTGTACTAGATTAGGGGTACCCTAGTATCCCGAACTTGTGCACGGGCAGTTGCAGCACCCCGCGGCAAGGCTTGCCGGGTGACCGCCAAGGTCCTCCATGGTTCCTTTGGAGCCATTCAAGAACAAAGTATTCAAGGCAAGGAGACAAGGCCCCGGCAAGAGGAGCTTGCCGGGAAGGCCAACCAAGGCATATCAAGGAACTTGTCGCGACGCGCCACGCGTCCCGGCGAGGCCCGGTGAGCGACAAGCTTCCGGACGCGACAAAACAACGACCGCGGCAAGGCGCTTGCCGCGGCAAACTACCACTCTGTACCCGCGCTCCAACACATCCACCAACGTGTCGCCCTGGGACCTTTCTAGGCGCGCGTGGCAAGAGGCTGTGCGGCCAGCGGTGCGCGGTGGCAAGCGACGCTGACAAGATTGCCATCGTGGCAAGCGGTGGCGTCCCTGACGGTCCCTTTTTGCACTATTTGGGCGACGTAGACGGGCATTTAATGCCTTTGTCCCCTGCCGTCAGGGTTAGGTATGATACACTGTAAAGGTACTTGTACCAACCGCAATTCCTTTTCCTTTTTTACCCTTTTCTACGTTGCCACCTGTCGGAGACCCCTTTAGCATATAAAAGGAGGCCCATGCGCAATGTAGAGGGGGGTTCGAAGGCAGAAAAACACTCACGCTCGGTCTCATTAGCAGTTAGTGTGTACTGTAGCACTCAGCGCTCCCGAGCAAGAACTCAATACACTCAGACATGCAGCAGTAGGAGTGTTATCTCTCCGGAGAGCTCCGAAGCTGGGTAAAATGCTCGTGTGCTTCGCCTCGATCCGCTCTTCGTGCGATCTCCGCCCCCCGCCGAACCAAAAGGGGCACGGTCCGCCGGTCCCATAGGTGTTCGTGGATAAGTTTCCCAGACATCTTTGGCGCGCTAGGTAGGGGGCGTCGAGGTTGTGTGAACCTGATCCGGCGTTCACACGAGCTAGATCTTCATCTTCTTCATCGACATGCCACCGAAGAAGAAGGCTTTGGCGGCAGCTGTTCCGTCCACGTCGATCCCATCACCACCGGAGCAAACGGGTGGTGGGGTAGACGCCGGCGGAAGAACGGACATCGACGAGGGAGCTCACGGTGCTGCCAGGTCCAAGGACAAGGCTGCGCAGACCTCGGCGTCCGTACATGCACCGCGCCCATCTCAGGAGGCGCAGGACCGACAGCGTCATGGTATTCGCAGTGCCATACGTTTGTTGGACCAGGATCAAGCTGGTGGATCTCGAGGTGCTCAAGACCAGCATGCACGCCAACATGCTGGCACGAGCGAGACACGGTCGCCTGGACGGGATACTGCTCCTTCTAACATAGTTAGAAGTCCGAGCATATCCCGCTCCTCACGCCGTTCGCCACTGCCGCCCACCACTCCAGCAGAAGCTTTGGCGCGAGCTCAACTGCTCCTGGATTACCCTCCAACGGTAGACAAGATCAATGAATGGAGGGCCACCATTCAGAGTCTCATCGGCTTCGCCAACGGCGACACTCCGCGGCAGCCGAGTACATCGCTGCCGCGGCAGGACCGCCAGGCACGAGCCGATGGCGACGAAACCGGTGGGGGTGCAACCACCATGCACTCTCCACCCCGAAGGCCAAGATCGCCGACTCGCCGGATCCACCTCGACAGCGACTCCACCGCATCATCAAATCCACGAGCTCGTCGCGATCAGCGCCAAGTTCTTCACGAATGACAGCAAGAATACGCTCGTACTCGCATCGAGCGCCAAAGAGAAGCGCGGCGTCAATCGGACCAGCGCGCTGGGCCCTCTGTCGACATGCATGCACCAGGGGAACCAGGCGACTTGCCGTACGCGGTAGGTTGCCCTGCGTTCACTCGTGAGCTGCGGCAAGTCCAGTGGCCCAACACGAAGAATTTCAAGCCAGACGTACCAGAGAAGTACGACGGCAAGTCGCATCCGTCGGAGTTCCTCAGCATCTACACCATCGCGGTGCAAGCTGCCGGGGGGCGGGACGACAAGATCCTGGCCAACTACTTCCCGCTGGTGCTCAAGCCCAATGTCAGATCCTGGCTCATGCACTTGCCGGACAACTCCATATCCTCCTGGGCAGACCTATGCCATCAGTTTGTCGGCACCTTTACAGGCGGCCACAAGCCTCATGGCCAAGAGAGCGACCTTCATCTTCTCGCCCAGAAGGAAGGAGAGCCCCTGCGCAAGTACATTCAGAGATTCAGCCGCGTACAGCACAACATCCCAGATGTCCACCCTGCCGCGGTAATCAGCGCGTTCCATCAGAACGTGCGAAACCGCAGGATGCGGGAGGAGATGGCGATGTGCAAGATCAGAGACGTCAGTGAGCTATATGCCCTAGCTGACAAGTGAGCACGTGCTGAGGAAGGGAGGAAACTCCTCGGAGAGAATACAGAAGCAGGAGGATCTGATAGTGAGGAGGCTTCCCCGGCAAAGAAAAACCGGCGGCGGAACAACAGGAAGAAGAAAGGCAAAGATGTGCTAGTCGTTGAGCAGTCCGGCAACGGAGGTGGCGCCAAGAAAGCCAAAGCTGGTAGCTCCGGCGAGGAGATTGCCGCAGGCACCAACTACCAGGCTGTGGCGGTCGCCGACAAGCAGGACGGCACCAACAAGCAGTACTTCAAGATCCACCGCACCAAGGGCCATGACCTGTAGAGCTGCAAGAAGGTCGAGCAGCTTGTCGAGCAGCAAAAGGCTGAATACGAGCGACGCGACAAGGGGAAGGCCCAGGAAGGTGCTGGAGGAGCCGGCAAGAAACGTCCCGGCCGAGGAGGACGCCGCGGGAAGGCCAAGCAGCGGCAAGGAGACAAACCTCCCCGCGGCCGCGACAAGGATGAAGATGACAACAATGATGAAGATATGGATGATGACGAGACTAATGAGCAGGAGTTCCAGAAAGCCACGAAGGTCCTGTGCGTTGACGGCGGTGCTTCTCTACATACTTCACACCGCCAGCTCAAGCAGTGGGTGCGGGAAGTCAATGCGGCAAAACCACCCGTCGAGTCCCGCAAGCCTCTGAAATGGTCCAGCACGCCTATCATCTTTGATATTGAGGACCACCCTGATCGCATAACTGCGGTCGGGTGCTTGCCGATGTTGGTTTCACCAACTATCCGCAACCTCAAGGTCACTAAGATGCTAGTTGACGGCGGGGCCGGCTTGAACCTGATCTCCTCCGCGGTACTCCAGAAACTCCAGATCCCTGATGGCGAGCTCTAAGAGACCGGCACATTCCAAGGAATCAATCCGGGAAGGAGCAAGCCGAAGGGAAAGATCACGTTGCCGGTGACATTTGGCAGCGAGTTGAACTTCAGGACTGAGAGGGTCACTTTTGACGTTGCTGACTTTCCATTGCCTTACAATGGGATACTCGGCCGTCCAGCACTCGCCAAATTCATGGCAGCCTCTCACTATGCATACAACATGCTGAAGATGCCAGGCCCGATAAGTGTCATCTCTGTCCCTGGTGACAAGAAGGATGCTCTTATCTGCGCCGACAAGATCTACCGGGAAGCAGCAGCCGCAACAGATCGCAAGTCACTTGCCGTTGAAGCTCCCGGGGCAAAGAAGAAGACCAAGTCCGGCAAGAGTTCTGATGCCCACTCCGGCAAGCGCACCTCTTCGGAGTGCTGCGCTACCATCGAGGACGCACCATCGAGCTCCACCGGCAAGTGTAAGAAGACAATGGCAGCTCCACCAGAGACCAAGAAGGTGTCCGCCAAGGAGGATGGCACTGGTGGTACCTTCACCATCAGTGCCACTCTCGACCCTAAATAGGAAAGCGCGCTCGTTGCTTTCCTGCGGGCGAACGTCGACGTATTTGCGTGGCAACCGTCTGACATCCCCGGTGTTCCCAGGAAAGTAATCGAGCACCATCTTGCCGTCTGTCCTCATGCGCGGCCCGTCAAGCAGAAAGTCAGGAAACAGGCAGTGGAACGCCAAGAATTCATCGCAGAAGAAATCAAGAAATTGGAAGCAGCAGGCCTTGTCAGAGGAGTGCTCCATCCTACGTGGTTGGCCAACCCTGTAGTCGTGCGCAAGGCAAACGGGAAATGGAGGCTTTGTATCGACTTTATCAATGTCAATAAAGCTTGTCCCAAAGACCCATTTCCCTTGCCGCGCATCGACCAGATTGTTGACTCCACGACCGGATGTGACTTGCTTTCATTTCTTGATGCATACTCAGGATACCATCAGATCTTCATGGCAGAAGAGGATGAGGAGAAGACCGCATTCATCACCCCATGTGGCACATACTGTTTCGTACGGATGCCTTTCGGTTTAAAGAATGCTGGTTCAACATTTGCAAGGGTAGTCCATGACGCTTTTGAGCCGCAAATACACAGAAATGTGGAAGCCTACATGGATGACATAGTGGTCAAGAGCAAGGACAAGGCGACTCTGATTCAAGATTTAGACGAAACCTTTGCAAATCTGCGCAAGATCAACCTCAAGCTTAACCCCGAGAAGTGTGTGTTTGGAGTCCCCTCCGGCAAGCTTCTCGGGTTCTTCGTGTCTCAGCGGGGAATTGAAGCCAATCCCGACAAGATCAAGGCCATTGAGCAGATTGAAGCACCAAAGCGCGTCAAGGATGTACGAAGACTTGCCGGTTGCGTAGCTGCTCTCAACAGGTTTATCTCTAGGTCTGCTGAGCGCGCCCTGCCATTTTTCAAAATATTGAAAAAGGCAGGTCCAATGAAATGGACTCTGGAAGCGGAGGCTGCACTGCAGGACTTAAAGAGATACCTGTCCACCACTCCAACACTTGTCGCACCTAAGCCACAAGAGAAGTTGCTGCTACATATAGCGGCAACCAATCAAGTGGTTAGTGCGGCGTTAGTAGCAGAGAGGGAGGCGGATGACGAGCCAGCAACCACGGCAGATGCATCCAGCGACAAGCAGGGGACTTCACCGACAAGCTCTGGTCCCGACAAAGATGGATCTGCGCAGGCGAGTGAGAAGATGCAGAAAAGAATGGTGCAACGCCCAGTTTACTTTGTCAGTTCCCTTCTGCAGGGGGCTAGGTCAAGGTACTCTGGTGTGCAGAAATTGCTTTTCGGCCTTCTCATGGCCTCGAGAAAGCTGCGCCATTACTTCCAAGCACATGAGATCACAGTCGTCACTCGTTTTCCACTGAAGAGGATACTGCAAAATCCAAAAGCAACAGGCAGGATTGTCGAGTGGGCACTGGAACTGTCAAGCTTTGGCCTCAAGATTGAGAGCACTTCAACTATCCAAAGCAGAGCATTGGCGGAGTTCATAGTAGAATGGACGCCAACACAAGATGAAGAAATTCTAGAAACGAGCATCCCCGTCAAGGAAGCAAGCAAAGAGTGGCTGATGTACTTTGATGGTGCCTTCTCGTTGCAAGGTGCCGGTGTGGGCGTGCTACTTGTTGCACCCACCGGAGAGCACCTCAAGTACGTAGTCCATATGCACTTTCCCAAGGAGCAAGCAACGAACAATACCGCAGAGTATGAAGGTTTGCTTGCCGGTCTCAAGATCGCAGCAGACCTTGGGATCAAGAAGCTCATTGTCAGGGGTGACTCACAGCTTGTCGTCCGCCAAGTGAACAAGAATTATCAGAGTCTATTGATGGAAGCTTACGTTGATGAAGTGAGAAAGCTAGAAGAGCACTTTGACAGCCTACAGATGGAACATGTTCCAAGAGCTCAGAACGACATTGCCGATGGCCTGTCGAAGTGCGCCGCACTTAAGTTACCTGCGGAACCAGGGATCTTTGTGCTCAAACTGACTCAACCATCTGTAACGCCATCAACTGGACAGAGCAAGAAGAGGAAGTTGATTTCTGGTGACTATTTTCCGGCAGAGCTCCCTGAAGCCGCCGCCAAGAAGGTCCTCAAAATCAACACCAAGGGTGCTGAGGAGCAGTCTGCTCCGGCAAGCTCTAGGGTTTGTTCCGTTGAAGCAGACGCTCCCGACAAGTTTTGCTCCGGCAAGCTTGCCGGGGAACGTCAAGCTCCGGCTGAGCCGCAGGTTCTGCCGTAGAAGCGGATGTTCCCGCAGCAGCAGATGTGCCTTTAGTCCTTGTTGTCGAGCCGCGAGCTCCAGCATGGGCACAGAAGATTGTCCGTTTCCTTCAGACAGGAGAACTTCCCGAAGAGCAAGAAGAAGAAGAAAGAGTAGCCCGGCAGTCAAGTATGTACCAGTTTGTCGACAACACACTGTACAGAAGAAGACTCAACGGCGTGAAATTGAAGTGTATTCACCGGGAAGACGGACAAAAGCTATTGGCAGAGATACATGGAGGCATATGTGGTCACCACATTGGCGCAAGAGCACTTGCCGGCAAAGCGTTCCGGCAAGGTTTCTTTTGGCCGACAGCCCTCCAGGATGCAACTACACAAGTAACCAAGTGTGAAGCGTGCCAGTTCCATTCCAAGCAGATACACCAGCCAGCTCAAGCTCTCCAGACGATCCCTTTATCCTGGCCATTTTCGGTCTGGGGGCTCGACATCCTCGGCCCCTTTCCCCGAGCTGTCGGGGGCTTTGAGTACTTGTATGTTGCAATCGACAAGTTCACAAAGTGACCGGAAGTGGAAGCAGTGAGGAAGGTGACAGCACAGTCAGCAGTCAAGTTCTTCAGGTCGATTGTTTGCCGCTTCGGGATCCCTAACAGGATCATCACCGACAACGGCACGCAATTCACGAGCCGCACCTTCATGCAGTACGTCCAAGATCTTGGCGCCAAGGTCTGCTTCGCTTCTGTTGCTCATCCGAGAAGTAACGGTCAAGCGGAGAGGGCGAATGCTGAAGTGCTGCGCGGGCTCAAGACCAGGACTTTCGACAGGCTGCGCAAGAGCGGAAAGAACTGGATTGAGGAGCTGCCGGTGGTTCTTTGATCGATCAGGACGACGCCAAATCGAGCCACTGGCCAGACACCTTTCGCTCTAGTCTATGGAGTAGAGGCAGTTCTCCCCACGGAACTCGTATATGGGTCACCTCGAGTGCTCGCTTATGATGAGCTTGAACACGAGCAGTTGCGACAAGATGACGCGCTGCTCCTTGGGGAGGACCGTCTTCAGGCCGCTGTACGAGCTGCTCGATACCAGAAAGCTTTGCGCCGCTACCATAGCCGCAAAGTTAATACCAGAAGTCTCGAGGAAGGCGACCTTGTTCTTCGGCGCGTTCAGTCCGCCAAGAATTCCAACAAGTTGACGCCGAAGTGGGAAGGCCCTTACCGGGTGAAACGAGTCACTAGGCCTGGCGCTGTCTGCCTTGAGACCGAAGATGGCATTCCGGTGAGCAACTCCTGGAGCATTGAGCATCTTCGTAAGTTTTACCCGTAAGGCGCGGTTGCCGGAACCTGCTCTGGCAACCACCTTTTGTACAAGTCTTGCCGATGTTGCATGTAATCCTTTGTACGAAGCCGGGCGCAGACCCCGTGCATAAGTAAAGCCCATGTGCTCCGCACATCTTGTCAATTTCATGCTTTCTACTTTGCATACGTTATCTGACACTTTGTGCAGCGCCTACCCCCGGTAAGCAATAACGAGCCGTAAGGCTCCATATCTTTATTTTCTCTTCTTTCTCTTTCTGAAAGAAAGGAAGGTTCCCTCGCCCACAAGTTTGCCGGGGGGAAAGGAGAAGATAATGGTGTGGACCAAGCGTCGTTCGAGGAAGTTTCGCCTTACCGGGAAGCAAACGACAGAAAAGCTAAGTTGCTAAAGTTTGAGCAATCAGTTTTAAAATTTATAAGTTATCTTCCTCGAACGATCGTGCTTTGTATGGAAAACTTGTGCGCGGAGGAACCAACTCCTAGCTAGTTGCGCCCTTACTTTGTTTCGAGTCCGCTCAAGAACTTAAGTGAGCTGCGACTAGTTGCGACAAGGTTTCTTGTCGGTAGCGGCACCGCCAGCAGGCTGCTGACGTCCCGCGCTCAGCGCTCGCGGCTAAGGTGCCTGCACCGACAAGTTCCCTAAAAGCGTAGGGCAAAAACATACAAAGGAAGGAATCAAGTAAAGGAAATAACATAGCAATTGCTACCCAAAATAGAGTCATATTACAAGATAGCTTGTCGCAGCTCTAACAGATTGTTCTCATAACATGACCAGCAGCGACAAGAAAAAGAGAAAACGGGCGGCCTAATCTACGCGATCGCTCTCAACCCTCTTGATCCCGCTCACCTTGTCCATAATGGGTGCGACAAGAGTCTTGAGCGCTTCCAGATCAGCATCCGGCGGCAAGGTCCTGAGGACGTTGGTGAGGTTGAGGCCTGGGTTGCGGAAGGCCACCTTCACCAGCACCTTTTGAAGAGCTCCCACGCAGATCTTGCGTGACTCGTTGGCCAGCTGCTTTGGAATCTTCTCCCGGAGTCGTTGGAGGGCCGTCGCCACGCCTTTGAAGAACAAGCTGAGCTTGGCGCTGGGTTGGAGGTGCTCATCGGAGGAATACCCGAGATCCTCCATCCCCAGCTGCGCCAGCTCCCCGTCGATGGCTGCGGCAAGTTCCACGAGACCCTCGGTCCAGTGCTCCACATTCTCCCTAAAAGCGTTCTAGGCGGCAGCAGCACTCGCCAGCAGCGCCTCGTCGGCCTTGATCTTCTCCTTCAAGGCCACCTCCTGCTCCCTGGCGCCGTCCAGTGTCTTGGTCAAAGTAGTCAGCTTCAACTCAAGATCTGCGTTGGAGTCCTTGGTGGCGCTAAGCTCCTTGCTCCTCTCGGCGAGACGACCCTGCAGCTCCCCATGGGTGTAGGCATCCTTCTCGCGCTCACGCTTGAGCGCAGCAAGCTCCTCGCCGCTCACCTTGAGATCGGCCTCCAGCTGCGCCACCTTCGTCTCCAGCTCCTTCTTAGCGGCCTCGGCAGCTGCGGCAGCATCCTTTGCTTCCTTGAGAGCCCCGCCGAATGTTCGCTTGCGCGCGGCAAGCTCCTCCTCATGGCTGTCAAGGTTAACCTTCTGCTGCGCCAACTCGCCTTCCTGCGCAGACAGCTTCTCGGCAGCAAGCCGCTGTTGCTCTTCAACTTCAGCCTTCTCGAGGAGGAAGGCTCTCCGCTCCTCGGCGAGTTGCTCCCACTCCTTTGCCAGGGACCGGAGAGCTTCCTGGTTGAGGCCCCGGAGCTCTTCCGCGCGCTTCTCGATGTCCACTCCCGCCTTCGCGACAAGCGCTTCTCGGGATACCAGCTTGGCCCGTCTGGTGCGGTAGAGCGACAACAGCTTCCGCAGCAGCTCCTCCTCCTCAGGCTCGCCGCTGCTGCTGCTCGGCGCGTCGACCAGCGTCAGCCCAGCGGAGGCGAGCAACTCTTCATCAAAGATTTCTCCTTCGATCGGCGCCCTGGATCTCGACGCCCAGGGGAGCTTGATGAAGATGCCATCGCCGGCCTTCAAATAGGCGCCGGGCTGGGGCTCTTCGGAGCCTGACGCTGCAGCAGCGGCAGAGGGATCGGCGATCGGCGTAGCGCCTGATGCTCCTGCGGCCTCGGGGCCGTCAGTGCGATCGCCTGACCCCTCGCCAGCTTCTGCGGCGGCAGCTTTGGCGGCCTCTCCGCCGGCGGGATCATCAGCGTCGGCTTCTTCTTCGGTGACAGCGGCGTCGTCGGTATTGCCGCGCGCGTTCTCCTCGCTGGCGACCTCGGATTCCATCGGCTCCGTGGCAGATGGATCTGATGACCGGAAAAGGGAGAAAAGTCAAGCAAATATTCAAAAAGAAAAACAGCAAGAGTTGAAGAACTACAAGTACAACAAAGAATCTTACTCTTCCTCTTCCTCGTCGGAGCTGAGCGCGGAGAGGTCGAAGTCCGGCCCACCTTCGGCGCGACAAGGCGGAGGAGTAGGTTCCCTTAGCCGCTTGGCGGGAGCAGAAGCGGTGGTCCGGGAGGGCCCCGCTCCAGTTGCCGCAGCGGCGTGAGGTGCTCCCGCGGCAACAGTGCTTGCCACGGTGGAGCGCATCGCGCGGCGCGGCGGCTATTGACCCGTCTGCCGTCCCGCTACGTCCACGGCCTTGCGGAGACGCCTTCTTGGTGGAGCTGGGGGCTCCGCTTGCGGCGAGCTGTCTGAAGGTTCGGGCCCGACAAGCTCTCCCTTGCCAGGCTCGCTCGACTCAGCTTCAGGCCCGACAAGCTCTCCCTCGCAGGCAAGCTCCTCTCGCTCGGCAAGGCTTGCCGCCTCTGCTGCCTCTGCCTCCTCCACGGTGAATCCAAACTCGCCCGCGGCAGCGGCTGCCGCCGCCTCTTCCAACCTAGTGGCAATGCGCTGCATCTCCGCATCGGTGGTGTCGCGAGTAAGGCTCCTCTGTTCATCGGGGCGGACCGGCACTTCTACCAAGCCGTCAAAGAACTCCTGCACGACGATGTATGCAGGCTCTTGCCAAGTTGGGACAATTCCATGCGAATCGCACAACGGCATCATTGCACGGATGCGGTCGAGCGAGGAGTTGTTACACAGCGGAACGACACCCCTCGGCAACATAAACGCTTCGGGGTGTTGAGGATCACGCTTGAACAGTTCCAGGAGCATCGCGTCCAGTTCCAGGACAGTGAAGTTGAAGTTGAGGCCCGGGCGCAACCTCATGATATCCGTCGCATTCTGGAACTCCCAGGCAGGTCTCCTCCTCTCCTGCAGGGGGGCGATGCGGCGGCGAAGAAAATCTGCGCCAACAGCGCCTACGGTGAGCCCGGCAAGCCTGAGGCGTAGGATCCGGGTGACGGCAATCTTCAGCCTATCGTCTTCCGGGGCCACGTTGCTCCAATCGTTGCCGCGCGCTACTGGGGCTTGGCGCTGGGCGGTAAATGGCTGCGGTTTCTCCTCGACAATCCAGCACCAGTCTGCTCTCCATTCATCCCACTTGCTGCGGAGCTCTCCCTCCAGATAAGCTTCCTTCTTGCTAGTTCTAGAGATCTAGGAGATTCCGCCGGATAAAGGCTCCCCTCTCTCAACTTGGGGCATAAAGAAGTGGCGAAAAAGAGCTACATTTGGATAGACTCCGACAAAGTTTTCGCAGAGATGTGCGAAAACTGCCATGGTCAGAACGACATTGGGGGTGAAGTCAAGGAGGCGGAACCCGTAGGTGTTCATAATGTCACAGAAAAACTCAGAGAAAGGTGGGCAGAGCCCGCAGTAGAAGAACAACGCGAAGAAGGGATATCCATTCGGAGCCAGTTCCGAAGCGGCAGCTAAGAGTACCTTCGTGCGTGGATGCGCTCGCGTCTCTGTCGACTAGAAGAGGTAGTAATACTCCCTCAGCTCCTTCGCGGCGAGCTTAGGGGGGAAGATTGCCCGCTCCTTTCGCAGCACCGCGAGCCGCTGCGCCTGGGCCGACTTCACAACCTTCCCGGCTTTCGGAGCCATGGCGGAGGTGGTGAGAGAGATCGACGGCGTTGGTGGTGCCGGTGGCGATGGGGGGCGGAGCGCTGCTCTCTTTCAGCTTTGGGAAGAAGGGGGGAGCGGCGGAGATTTTTGAGATTGTAATAGCAACCGGCGAGATGGGCGAACTGCCCCTGTTTTCCCTGCTTATAAAGAGGGAGGGGGCAGACGTTCCGTCTTTCTAAATAAAGAAACCACCCACGATCTCTCCCACGATGCCGCATTCAACGCGTGCCGTTCGAGGAGGGCGCGGTGGATACAGAGTGAGATACGGCGTAACCCAGGCCGCGCGTGCCCGTGCCCTGTTTTGGGCCTGGCCCAACAGCGCTCGGCACCGTGTGTGGCCCAGGCCCGGGGGCTCCTGTCGGTGTACTAGAGTAGGGGTACCCTAGTATCCCGAACTTGTGCACGGGCAGTTGCAGCACCCCGCGGCAAGGCTTGCCGGGTGACCGCCAAGGTCCTCCGTGGTTCCTTTGGAGCCATTCAAGAACAAAGTATTCAAGCCAAGGAGACAAGGCCCCGGCAAGAGGAGCTTGCCGGGAAGGCCAACCAAGGCATCTCAAGGAACTTGCCGCGACGTGCCACGCGTCTCGGCGAGGCCCGGTGAGCGACAAGCTTCCGGACGTGACAAGACAACAACCGCGGCAAGGCGCTTGCCGCGGCAAACTACCACTCTGTACCCGCGCTCCAGCACATCCACCAACGTGTTGCCCTGGGACCTTTCCAGGCGCGCGTGGCAAGAGGCTGTGCGGCCAGCGGTGCGCGGTGGCAAGCGACGCTGACAAGATTGCCATCGTGGCAAGCGGTGGCGTCCCTGACGGTCCCTTTTTGCACTATTTGGGCGACGTAGACGGGCATTTAATGCCTTTGTCCCCTGCCGTCAGGGTTAGGTATGATACACTGTAAAGGTACTTGTACCAACCGCAATTCCTTTTCCTTTTTTGCCCTTGTCTATGTTGCCACCTGTCGGAGACCCCTGTAGCATATAAAAGGTGGCCCATGCGCAACGTAGAGGGGGGTTCGAAGGCAGAAAAAACACTCACGCTCGGTCTCGTTAGCAGTTAGTGTGTATTGTAGCACTCAGCGCTCCCGAGCAAGAACTCAATACACTCAAACATGCAGCAGTAGGAGTGTTATCTCTTCGGAGAGCTCCGAAGCTGGGTAAACTGCTCGGGTGCTTCGCCTCAATCCGCTCTTCGTGCGATCTCCGCCCCCCGCCGAACCGAAAGGGGCACGGTCCGCCGGTCCCATAGGTGTTCGTGGATCAGTTTCCCCGACAGAAGGAAGGGAATATTAGATTCCAATTTCCATTAAAGAAGGGCATGGAGCACTTTCCAAGAAAGAAAGTCAAATTACCTTATGAATCTATCATGCGTGCTACTTATGAATTTAGTGCCAAAGAGGGCACTCGTTAGATCTATCTTCGCTTTTATGCCTAGCTAGGGGCTTTAAACGATAGCGCTAGTTGGGAGGCAACCCAATTTTCTTTATGTATTTTGTTTTTGCTCCTTTTTAGTAATAAATCTTGCATCTACCTTCTGTTTAGATGTGTTTTTATCTTTTAATTAGTGTTTGTGCCAAGTAGAACATATAGGATAACCTATGATGATAGTTGATTTGATTCTGCTGAAAAACAGAAACTTTGCGCTCACGGATATAATTTTGTTAAATCACAGAAACGTGATTTTGCATTGATTCCTTTTGATGCTGATCAATAAACAAAATTTCCAGGACTTCCTATTTTGGTAGGATTGTTAGAGTTCTAGAAGTTTGTGTTAGTTACAGATTGCTACAGACTGTTCTGTTTTTGACACATTCTGTTTTTCATGTGTTGTTCGCTTATTTTGATGCATCTATGGCTAGTAAAATAGTTTATAAACCATAGAGATGTTTGAATACAGTAGGTTTAACACCAAATTAAATAAAGAATGATTTCATTACAGTATCTTATGTGCTGGTTTTGTTTTCTTTCACTAACGGAGCTTATAAGATTTCCTGTTGAGTTTTGTGTTGTGAAGTTTTAAGGTTTTGGGTAAAGCTTTAATGGATTATGGAATAAAGGGTGGCAAGAGCCTAAGCTTGGGGATGCCCATGGAACCCCAATATATTCAAGGATAGCAAAAAGCCTAAGCTTGGGGATGCCCCGGGAAGGTATCCCCTCTTTCGTCTTCGTTCACTGGTAACTTTACTTGGAGCTATATTTTTATTCGCCACATGATATGTGTTTTGCTTGGAGCGTCGTGTATTATATTAGTCTTTGCTTTTTAGTTTACCACAATCATCCTTGCTGTACACACCTTTTGGGAGAAGCCTATTTGATTAAAATTTGCTAGAATACTCTATGTGCTTCACTTATATCTTTTGAGCTTGATAGATTTTGCTCTAGTGTTTCACTTATATCGTTTAGAGCACGGTGGTGTCTTAATTTTGAAGAAATTATTAGTCTCTCATGCTTCGCTTATATTATTTTGAGAGTCTTTTAGAACAGCATGGTATTTTCTATGGTCATAAAGTTTGTCCTAGAATGATGAGCATCCAAGTTGGGTATAATAAAAACTATCATAGAAAGTGAATTGGATGTTGTGATCAATTTGATGCTTGATAATTGTTTTGAGATATGGAGGTAGTGATATTAAAGTCATGCTAGTTGGGTGATTATGAATTTAAAGAATGCTTGTGTTGATGTTTGTGATATCCCATAGCATGCACGTATGGTGAACCGCTTTGTGATGAAGTTGGAGCACAGTTTTATTTATTGATTGTCTTCCTTATGAGTGGCGGTCGGGGATGAGCGATGGTCTTTTCCTACCAATCTATCCCCCTAGGAGCATGTGCGTAGTGCTTTGGTTTTTGATGACTTCTAAATTTTTGCAATAAGTGCATGAGTTCTTTTGACTAATGTTGAGTCCATGGATTATACGCACCCTTTCACCCTTCCATCATTGCTAGCCTCTCTTGTACCGTGCAACTTTCACCGGTACCATACACCTACCATATACCTTCCTCAAAACAGCCACCATACCTACCTATTATGGCATTTCCATAGCCATTCCGAGATATATTGCCATGCAACTTTCCACCGTTCCATTCATATGACACACATTACTTTTGTCATATTGCTCTTTGCATGATCATGTAGTTGACATTGTATTTGTGGCAAGGCCACCTTCACAATTTTCATACATGTCACTCTTGATTCATTGCATATCCCGGTACACCGCCGGAGGCATTCATATAGAGTTATATCTTGTTCTAGCTTTGAGTTGTAAATCCATAAAAGTGTGATGATCTTCATTATTAGAGCATTGTCCTAGTGAGGAAAGGATGATGAAGACTATGATTCCCCCACAAGTTGGGATGAGACTTCGGACTTTACAAAAAGAAAAAAAAGAGAAAAAAATAGAAAGGCCAAAAAAGAAAAAAAGAAGGCCAAAGAAAAGAAAAAGAAAAAAAATAAAAAGAAAAAGAAAAGAAAAAAAATAAAATGAGAGAAAAAGAGAGAAGGGACAATGCTACTATCTCTTTTTCCACACTTGTGCTTCAAAGTAGCACCATGATTTTTATGATAGAGAGTCTCATATGTTGTCACTTTCATATACTAGGGGGAATTTTTCATTATAGAACTTGGCTTGTATATTCCAATGATGGGCTTCCTCAAAGTTCCCTAGGTCTTCGTGAGCAAGCAAGTTAGATGCACACCCACTTATTTTCTTTTGTTGAGCTTTCATATATTTATAGCTCTAGTGCATCCGTAGCATGGCAATCCCTACTCACTCACATTGATATCTATTAATGGGCATCTTCATAGCCCGTTGATACGCCTAGTTGATGTGAGACTATCTTCTCCTTTTTTGTCTTCTCCGCAACCACCATTCTATTCCACATATAGTGCTATGTCCATGGCTCACGCTCATGTATTGCGTGAAAATTGAAAAAGTTTGAGATTATTAAAGTATGAAACAATTTCTTGGCTTGTCATCGGGGTTGTGCATGATTAAATACTTTGTGTGATGAAGATAGAGCAACAGCCAGACTATATGATTTTGTAGGGATAACTTTCTTTGGCCATGTTATTTTGAGAAGACATGATTACTTTGATTAGTATGCTTGAAGTATTACTATTTCTTATGTCAATATAAACTTTTATTTTGTATCTTTTGGATCTGAACATTCATTCCACAATAAAAAAATTACATTGAGAATTATGCTAGGTAGCATTCCACATCAAAAATTTCTTTTTTATCATTTACCTACTCGAGGACGAGCAGGAATTAAGCTTTGGGATGCTTGATACGTCTCCAACGTAACTATAATTTTTTACTGTTCCATGCTATTATATTACCTCTTTTGGGTGTTTATGGGCTTTATTTTACACATTTATATCATTTTTGGGACTAACCTACTAACCGGAGGCCCAGCCCATATTGCTGTTTTTTTTGCCTATTTTAGTGTTTCGAAGAAAAGGAATATCAAACGGAGTCCAAACGGAATGAAACCTTCGGGAGCGTGAGTTTTGGAACGAACGTGATCCAGAGGACTTGGAGTGCAAGTCAAGAAGCAGGCGAGGCTCCCACAAGACAGGAGGGCGCGCCCCCTATCTCGTGGGCCCCTCGGGCGGCCACCGATGTACTTCTTCCTCCTATATATACCTACGTACCCCGAAAACATCCAGGAGCAAGACGAAACACAATTTCCACCACCGTAACCTTCTGTATCCGCGAGATCCCATCTTGGAGCCTTCGCCCGTGTTCTGTCAGAGGGGGAATCAACCATGGAGGGCCTCTACATCAACATCCTTTCCCCTCCGATGAGTTGTGAGTAGTTTACCACAGACCTACGGGTCCATAGTTAGTAGCTAGATGGCTTCTTCTCTCTTTTTGGATCTCAATACAATGTTCTCCCCCTCTCTTGTGGAGATCTATTTGATGTAAACTCTTTTTGTGGTGTATTAGTCGAGATCCGATGAATTGTGGGTTTATGTCAAGTTTATCTATGAATAATATTTGAATCTCCTCTAAATTCTTTTATGTATGATTGAGTTATCTTTGCAAGTCTCTTCGAATTATCAGTTTGGTTTGGCCTACTAGATTGATCTTTCTTGCCATGGGAGAAGTGCTTAGTTTTGGGTTCAATCTTGCGGTGTCCTTACCCAGTGACAGAAAGGGTTGCAAGGCACGTATTGTATTGTTGCCATCGAGGATAACAAGATGGGGTTTATACCATATTGCTTGAGTTTATCCCTCTACATCATGTCATCTTGCTTAATGTGTTACTCTATTCTTATGAACTTAATACTCTAGATGCAGGCAGGAGTCGGTCGATGTGTGGAGTAATAGTAGTAGATGCAGGCAGGAGTTGGTCTACTTGTTATGGACGCGATGCCTATATACATGATCATGCCTAGATAATCTCAAAATTATTCGCTTTTCTATCAATTGCTCGACAGTAATTTGTTCACCCACCGTAACACTTATGCTATCTTGAGAGAAGCCTCTTGTGAAACCTATGGCCCTCGGGTCTATCTCTTATCATATTTGCTTCCAATCTATTTTTATTTGCATCTTTACTTTTTGCATCTATATTATAAAATACCAAAAATGTATTTATCTTATCTTACTATATTTATTAGATCTCACTTTGGCAAGTGGCTGTGAAGGGATTGACAACCCCTTTATTGCGTTGGTTGCGAGTTCTTTGTTTGTTTGTGTAGGTGCGTGGGACTTTTGAGGAGCCTCCTACTGGATTGATACCTTGGTTCTCAAAAACTGAGGGAAATGCTTACGCTACTATTGTTGTATCACCCTCTCCTCTTCGAGGAAAACCAACACAAGCTCAAGACGTAGCAAGTGCCATTGTAAAATTCCTTATCGTTATGTTTTTCCGTTGAACCAAAATAGCCCTAATGGATCGACATGAATGTATAGTAATAAGTGATGCAACAAGTGTACAACCTCCTTGCCATAGTCGTGTCGACCTCAGCATCATTGGGTTGGTCGCTGAAGCAGTTGAGGCAGAGGTGGCTGTCGGAGGTGTGGAGGAAGATCTGAGGAATCTGTAGACGGCGTCGAGGGCACTGCTCTGTTGTGATGGATTGTTCTGTCATTGGAGCAGCTCCGGTGAGCCATAAGACGTCAAGGCTGAAGCAGCACAAGACAGACATCATCAATCTCAAGTGGGATTCTAATAGCATCTCCAATAGATGATGTAAAATAGATGTAAAATTTACATCACCAAAAACCACATGACTACAACAGATGAGGTAAAAACTGTTGACTCTGAACTTAACTGTCGAAACTAAGATTTACTGTGGAATCTGAATGTTACTATCGAAACTGAACGCAATGGTAGCAGAGAGGCACTTGACATGTAGTGTAGGGAGGGCCTGCAGTTCATCTTCGACCTGCACCCCCCTGAGCCGCCAGCCACCACCAGCCGAACCGCCGGCGCCAGCGCCGCCTCGCCGCCCCGAAACAACTCCCCATCGCCGGTCCGCTACCGCCCCGGCCAGCCCTGTAGGCCCCCCGCCCCCACCCTGAACCCTAATATAGATAGTGGGGTACCTCTCCGGCGAGCCCCCGTCCTTGCTGGGGGTGGTTCTTCCTTAACTCCCACAAGCCCCCCCAACCCCTGAAAATCGACTGACCCAAAAGTCGATTCAGTCGACTGAAGTGTAGCTAAATCGAAGCAGAGCAGCGGCACAAGCAAGGGGAAGAGCAGCAGTAGCAGCGCGAGAGAGCGAGCGAGAGCCGGAGCAGCAGCAGCTAGGCGAGCAAGCGATCGAGCGAGAGCCGGAGCAGCAGCAGCGCAAGCGAGCGAGCGAGAGCCGGAGCAGCAGCACCACATCCGGCTGGTATGGACGCCGCCGGCGAAGGGGCCTCGCACTGGGGGAAAGCCACCATGGAGATGTCGCCCACGGCATCGGCTTCAAGGTAGCCGCTCCATGGGGGTGCGGGATGGAGCACCGTCGGCGCCGGGAGGTCGAGTTAAGGAGAAGGTGCGATGTGATGAGTGTACAACCTATTTGGTGGCGCCGAGTAGGCCTCGGCTTCGTCCGAGGAGTCGGTGAGGATGCCGCGGTTCTGGTGGAGCAGGTTAAGGCGGCGCTGTGGGGATGGAGTAGCCGCGATAGACGAGGCGATCGTTGGAGCAGCTCCTTGGAGGTAGAGGACGGGGCGGCTGAATCGGCGGGACGACGAGATGGACGACGGATCCTCATCTGGGGAGGTGGACGAGGGACGTCAAGCTGTTGCGGTGGACGACATCGTCGGGGAAGAGGCTTTGGCTGGGCAGCGGTGAGGTGGCGGACGAAGGAGGGTGGGGTTTCGCGACTGGAGCGGAGAGGTTATGGCGGCCTGGGATTTCGAATGGCGAAAAGGGGGCGATGGGAGGGGGTGAACCATGACTTAGGGACACGCTTGTCGAAAATGTAGGGTGTGTTACAAAAGTACCCCCCACTGATTTGAACAAGCGGCCCTTTCGGCTCAGGGTTTAAAGGGGGATTTCGCGTGTCAGGATTTGGCAGCTGGAGGGAGTTTTCGTGCGCGTTGTAATTTCAGGATAGCAAGGCGTGAGTTGTGAAGGCTCTAGTTTTGGGAGCACGATATCTGAATTTTCGGGATATAACAAGACGCGGGTTGAATTTTAGGGACAAGCCTAACGTGTAGTAATATTGTACTTGTACATACCAAATCAGTTCGCAGTTCCCTCAACCAAAAAGAAAACGAAAAAAATAAAACTGTTCACACCACACAAAGGGAGAGTCTTGACCCGTTTTACTATACAAATGCTATTCAAAGCTACTCCCTCCTTCCATCTATATAGGGCCTAATGCGTTTTTCGATTCTAACTTTGACCAAATATTTGAGCGATAATATATGACATGCAACTTACACAAAGCACACCGTTAAATTTGTCTGTGAAAGGTTCTCTCAATGATATAATTTTCACATTGTGCATGTCATGTACTATTAATCTTGTCAATAGTCAAAGGCGGTCTTAAAAAACTCATTATTCCCTATATAGATGGAAGGAGGGAGTATGAATCCATGTTATGTCCAATTAATTTTTTTTGCTTGCTGTATAATGCATGTAACCTACTCATACCAACATTTTAGTGCATTCCAAATATCTATACTACCGCTACAATTCAAACTGAATTTGAATTTGTTTCTCTATTTCAATAATAATCTACAATCATGATTGTTGCCAACTTCAACCATCATTCGTGTGTTACCTTAATAACACACCGCATGATTACTATAGAGATAAATATGAACTATGTGTACTACATGAACTCGAATTCTATTTTTTGAATACACTTGATGTTGATTCCAAATAATAGTACATTTGATGTACTAATTGTATATTCATAATCTAAACCATGTTCCATAGGTAAAACGTGTTTATCACACAAAGTATAGTGCCCCGCCCCCTACATAATGACAAGTATTTAGACCTGAGCTGCAAAAGCCACACATTAGCCCAAATCATAATCAATGTTCTATGTATTATACATAGTACTAGCAAGATGCCCATGCGTTCCACAGAACATCAACATGATCAAGGGGAGGCCTAATTTGCAAATATGGAGAGGGGTGTGGGTATCTTTTTTCAAAATTGCCATACTTTCCTTCCTATCCGTTAGATATAAATCGGATGACCTATATTGCAGGATGGCAGGCACACCATCATCAACAACTCTGTTTTTCATAAGAGTAGAGATAAAATATATTATATGTAGTATAACATGTTCGTAACCACACCATGTGTATCACCGTTATATATATTCACACATGCGTCGGTTTAAAACACTATGATAAATTCTTCAAATATCTGAATTCACTTTTCATAATGAAGTATGATCTCTATTCATCTTTTACACCCACACAATCCTCTTATCTTTGTAGCTAGAGCTAACTTTCTCTCGTGCATGCACACGCCCGCATCCCTCTCACCCTCCCTCGGCATTCTCTAGCTCCATCGCGCAAATTCGTCTTTTCACTTTAGGTCATTCACCCATGGTGTGTGTAGGCCCCCCCAGCGCCTTTACGGCACACATTGATCGATATGCATCTCTAGCCATGTGTGCCTAGCACAAACACAAGCTTCCCCTCTTCTCTTATAACCGTCCATGCCTCACTCCCACCACTCTTTTCATTGATCTCGTACTCGCACACTCCTTCCCCCTCGATATAGTATGCCTCGCGCACCACCTCCTAGATACATCCCTCTCTCTCTCTATCCTTCTCCCCGTGCCTCATTTGCTTCTAACACACACATGCATGTATACCGATCAATCTCCCAACATATACCTTGGTCGACTTTAACTACCCCCCCATCGATCGACGTACCTCACAAGTTATGTCTCTCCTTTCTTTGACAAAGGATGATTGATCTTCCTATGTAGTTACGTCTGCTTATCACAACCATATCATCCCCCTCATCATTCGTGCATGCCTCCTGACCCGTCTCTCACACGCACGTGCACAAATAGGCGGCCATCCCCTATTTTATTGATATTGCAGGCGTGCCCTCCGTTTGTCCAGCAAGCCTACCCCACCATCTGTTAGAAGCAACTCCACTACCATCCTTCCAACACTCTAGCTCTGTATCTCTCCCAACCTTATTGCTCTCCTACACATATGCATGGATGCCGATCGATCTCCCTTAATACATGAGGTAGATCGATCTCCCTTAATACATGAGGTAGGCCTCTCTCCTCCTCCACACATTGTACCTCTATAGTTAATTAGGCCTCCCTCCCCCACCCCACCCCACCACCACACACCGATAGTCGAGCGCTGTAGGTAGGTATCCATGCCACAGAGACAAACTGCACATGTCCCCTCTCACGTTCTAGTAGGCCAACCACTACGTGGGCACACACAAATTCGATGGCACTCTTTATCGATCGCGCACGCGCAGACACACACACGTCATCCCTCTCTTCGGTTCCATGGACACCTCAAGCCGATGATACCTCCACTCTCTTCTTGTGGATCGCCCCTTCTATATATATGATATATCCATGACTCTATTTCACACACATTGCTTATGTTACATTTTTTGATTGACC